>NW_020170411.1:331835-339103 GCF_000524195.1 Echinococcus granulosus | reverse complement strand
AGACATTAATCTTATTCTAATCAATCGGGTTAGCTCAATTTGTGCAGCTATTAGTTATAAAAAAATAATTGAAATAATACAAATACTGGTAAAGGGACACGGTGAGACGCCTCAGTAATAAAGCAGATATCTTCTTGTATGAGAGTGCTGGGATCGACTTATCATTTATTTATTTAGATTTGACTAGCAGCTCCCTCTGTTCATACACCTTAGACTCATGTGCCGTCAATCACAGTAGATAAATTGGCTTTCACTACCAAAGAGTCATAATGGCCTATTTTCCCCTAACAATATAATGAAATCAGACGTGTGAGTCCAGCGTCGAGGCATCCGGAGTTCATTAAAGCAGGAATCCTAGCCTAGGCAAACAGCTAAAAAGTCCCGTTGCTTTTATACCATCCTTGAAAATAATCAAAACGGGAAACCATAAATGAAAACAAAAATATGTTTGTCGCTGATTGACTATGCAAGACAGAGGTGTTTATGCACCTTCGGTCTGATAAGAATTCTTTACGAAATGCATATCTATCACAATGAAGTGCGGCCGATTTTCTGACTTGTATGAGTAAATGCTGATAAGCAGGAGTACGTGGAATTCCATTATTTGCGGTGCTGGTATTTATTCACACTTAACGGAATCCATGCTTCTCATTAGAGCACGAAAAACTATTAAGCATGAACAACAATTTTGCATCAGTAACTGTAAATTTTGTCTTCAAACTAATGCAAAAAATTGGCGGGAATTGGTTAATACTGAATTACATTTACTTGACGTTGTTATTGTTTCCAGATCACCATGATCGAGCCTCCTCCCCCACCCTACTTTCCGTTTTAATGCCTGATTCAACTTGGCGTTAAACCTATTCATCCTGATGACTTATCAAGCTGATAGATACAAATATCGTTGGAGAAAAAAAAAAATTCGTAGTTTGCAAAAATTTCAATGCTATCTGACTATTAGCGCATAAAATCGGGTCACTCCTCTGCCACAGCGGCTGCTATTAGCACGTGCATCCGGGTGAAATTGAATTCTCTTGACAGGGGCAAATTGCTGATTAATGGACCCTTCTTGGGTCCCGACGGCAGGGAAGTGTCTCACATCTCCATGTATGAGGAAAATCACTTGTGAAATAAATTGAGGCAATTCATTATGGGCCAAGTGCCTCCTCTCTAGCTACCATCAGGGAGTGATTATTTACGTTGAGCTGGTGTGCTCATGGCTCTCCTCAACTGAGCAAACAAAACTTATTGTTGCTAGTCGCTTTCCAGGGGATGAAAATGGATTTTGTTTAGTACTTTAGAACCAAGGTGAGGAAAATCTACTTGTTTTGGATAATATCAGTTGCACACAATGACTTGTTTTAATGTCACAATTTACATTTACAAAGTTGAGTTTCATTTTGTCACAAATTGCTGCAGGTCAGTGTCTTCGTAGGCTCGCAAGATGCACTGCTTGGCTGAACTTTAAAAATGGTGATTATTTTACGCTACAAAGGGTAAATTCGGCGATCACCCCAATTACAATCCAGAATTGGTAAGAGCTTTTGTTACCTATGGAACGGGAAGTCCAGAAACTTTTTTCTGGGCTTGAATTAAGGTAAAAGAAATGGTTAATTTTGTTTCAGAAAATTAGTTTCAAATAGCACCGTGCTTTCCATCAAAAAATGTTTCGTGCACAAATTAAAACTCCTTCTTTAAAAATTATTTGTTGTTCAACAAGCTTTGAGTGACTTTCGATTTCTCATGAAGCATAAATGGTTTTTCTCCTACATATTTGAGGAAATCTTGCATGATATCACCATTATAATTATAATAAAATTAAAATCCAAACTTATCAGTGCTTTGTGTTTCATTTTGCAACTTTCGTAGGGTTTTACCTATTTTTCTACAGGAACTTTAGAGGCAGCAGGGTTTAAAGTTACTAAGTCAAGGCTTACCTTTGGTTAGAACAGCAGTTTTAAATTCAAGTCAAAGTGGTCTTCTTATTACCATTAGCTCACTTGTCAAAGTTGCATAAATAACATTAGTTTGGTTGGATTGCCCTTTTATTAATTTGTTTTTGCTCGACATCCAAGAGTTTTCGACAATTAAAAGCTTTTCGTGTAAGCCCTTATCTTTTCCTGCTGCAAAACTGTGGAAGGATACAAGAACTATTGACAAGTACCGGCTTTTTAAAATGAAAGTCATGATTGTGAAATCCGTGCTCACTTCTATCCTCAGTACAATCGTCCTCAGTGAGTAAAACGAAGCCATAATCGTCCGTTTGTCCCGTGTGTTCCGTTACGTTAGGAAGGGATTCATGATAGGAATTCCAGAGGTGTGGTATTCGTTCAATGTGGTTTTGTAGAATGCGATCGGGATCGGGCATTACTTCCCCGTTATTGAAGGCCGCTTTCGGAAGATATTTTTGGAGTCGCCAACGTAGTCGTCGAAGCGCCAGCCAGGACTAGTATCAGAGAGGAAATAATGACATGTAGAGACGAATAAACAGGAAAATTGTAGGTGTACTAGCTAAAAAAATGCATGGGATATTTTGACATCCGGGATTGTGTGCAGAACAACTAAGGAAATATTTGGCAGATTGAGTCAGTTTTAACATTACACTGACCGATAATTGTGTCGAGACCTTCTCTGTGGGTCAACTGAGACCTGTTAAATACATTGAACGCTTTTCGTTTTCGTTTTCTCGTTTTCAGTCCTTCAAAATTCCGTGTGTGTTTGAGTTCAGTTGACCATAACCTTTTCAAATGTTTTATTTCACAATCACATAATTTATGAAAACCGATTCCTGTAAAGAAAGTACTTAACTTTCTGTTTCTTGTACTGAGGATCGTCCTTCATGGTGACGTCTTCGATCATGAAAAGTGGACTACTTAATTCCATATTTGAACGTGGGATCCAAATCTACTAATAACCGAAGGCATCTGCAGCTAATGTGGCTGTGGTGTCAAACATATTTACTCTTTCAAAATTTTGATTCCTGAAAGAAACTGCATTAACTAATTTTGAAGCAGTCTTTATTTTATCCCCACTATTCACAATATGTTTGCTGACAAAAAAATCCTTGGATTGTACTAAATCTTAAATCGAACCGTTTAGTTAAGCATGCATATAATTAATAAAAATAACGAAAAAAGTAAGGTCTAAGAGGCATTTGGCAATTTACACACATTTAAAGTCATATCAACGTGGTGATTGTTCTAATGTGGAAAAGACTGAAACTGTGACTGGACGCCTCTAAATATATGAGAATTTCCTGCTTACTCCAACGGTAGACGCATCCACCCTGATACGTAAGCCGGATTTTTGTTTAAGAATTTAGGTAATGTTTTTTCATAAATTTAGGGTTCTCGTTATAAAACATTAGGTGAATTTATCATTGAATAGTTTTACAACTCTTCCACATGCACCACAGCGCATGCTCTTTGTGAGTTGTGAGAAAACCATACATGACTGCGAAGGATAGATTTTGAAAGATTCCTATTGGAATGGTCAGGGGCGATCCGGCGTTCATTATTGCCAGATGATGAATTCATCCAACGACCCCACTTGCTAGCCGTTTTCCTTTGTGTAATTGTAAAATCAGGGATGCTCTTCGATCGAGCACAGAGTTGCTTCCTAAAAAAGCGTAATTCATTCACTGACTGTTGCTATAAAAACAAATGCACCACCTTCGACTTTTTTGCTGAAAATTGGAGCTTTAGTAGAAGTAAGGGGTTAATGAAGGGTTAATGGTTAGGCCCTGTAAGAAGATAAACACGTATTCTGCGAACTTATTTGTTACTATTGTCACTAGTGGTTCTAACTAATCCAGTGACGTCAATCGTATGAAATGCTTAAAACTTGCTACATTTAAGTTGTTCCACAGTGAAAAATTCTGACAACTTACGACCGTATGTCTTGCATCCTACTCTAGCAGTTGGATTTCGCTTGCAAATTAATAAACAATTGTGGGCAGACTAGAAGAGACTTAGTTGAGAGTGACATGATGGCCAATGAGGACGCAGTCACCTCCGGTGTATTTCTACCACGCATGACCATCCGATTGGTCGTCTTTGTAATGGCGGTCGTTGGTTGGCTAAAAATGAAGACGGAAGGGTAGCCTTGGCCTTATCCACAAAACGACAATCTTTCGTCGTGCCCTCATTATTTATATTTTCTTGAAAGGGGCAATGAAGCACTTGATATACAATGTTTTTGCCAATATGGCCAACCTGTGAGAGGCAGTGATGAGGAAATTTGATTCAGAGCGTAATTTCTACCTTGAAATCATGTCCCCGTATTTTGAGAAGAAACCAGTCATCATGCAGTTTTCAAAGACCATTCTCTTATCGCTAAGACTTCTTGGCGTCTTTACATGCATCTGAAAGAATGTACAATACCAACTTAAGAGGCAGATTTTGAAAGAAGGGAGTGTACTGGTCTTCAAAACCTATCATTCTTTAAGGGAGTGGCGCTAGATCAGGATATTTGATCCTGCCAGAATATGAAACGAAAGACAAAATGTCGCGTAGAGGGGTTTGGACAATGCGTGGTTCGCCGTTCCTAAACTTGAGTGTCCATTCTAATTCTCCCTTTATAACGAATTTTCGATGATGTATTTAACCATCTCAAAAGGTGTATATCAGGTAAAGAGTGAATGGATTCGTCTCTACGTCACATCTTTTGCAAACGAGCACAGGTTGAAACTGAACGGATTACGCTTTTGGTTTTTGCGCATTCTGAAAATAGGTGGGTTCTTGACCAATTTTAACATCGGCCACGTGAGCAAGTAAGGGAAAGTGGGATACAAATAAAATGGGCATTAATTTATTTAAAATACTTCTAATAACAGTTTTACAGCAAAAAAAAGAGGAGCAACTTAGCAGAACTCTTTAACGTGCTTGCATTTTGATGTCTACGTCTTTAAACTGCAATTCTGCCTTGTCTAAAAAAGCATCGCATGCAATACGATAGTGGTTTATCCCCCGGTATTGATGAGGCGCCACTTTTGTACCTGGAATTAGCCCTCTTGTACCTGACTGGGTGGGCTGGCCTTCGGGCCATGCCAGTAGCCCTTAGACAACTTCTCTGTGCTGATTATGTATTCTGTCCGAGTATTGTGCCTTCTTTCGTCTTCAGGAGAGTCTCGGGACGCTAAATTTTATTCAGCATTATTGTCCAGCCTCACACCGCTTCTTGTACTATTTTATATCTTAACTGTACTCGACATCTTTCGACACACTTCATTAATGTTTGTGATATCGAGCTACATTTTAAGAGCGGTTAGTAATTATCAGTCTAGCGAGATTGACTTTGCATAACGTTTAAGAGAATGAGCTGTTTGTTTTGTAAGATTAGGTTAAATGCTCCTCATTCATGCTTTATAGTACATCGCAGCTTCGAACCTTTGAAAGAGTTGGAGATTCACTTCGAGTAACGAGCACCCTTACCGGCAATCTTTGCCAAACATGAATTCTCATATTTTAAGTTAGGACGTGCTCAGAAGCTAACCGTTAAAATCCCACATTTGTTCATGCAGTCGTGAACTCAAATGAAGATGGCCGCTAACAGCCTTTCTAGCAAGTGGCCTCAACACAAATTTACCTCTACCATCAAAACAAGCATTTAATTTGTCATGTTACACTTTAGCTGGAACTATTAAACGCATTTAATATCATGAAATATAAAAACAAGGACATGAAAAATTTATAAAACGCGTTAGAAGTTCATCTATCTAATTATGCGAAAAAAGTTATCTAATCTAGGGAATGGCTAGGTTCTGAGGCCTTTCAGACAAGGTATCGTTTAAACGGGACTGCGGATTTCTTAGTTCAGTCCCACAGATCCATCTTATCCGAACACTTTTAATCCAATGCAAGTTTTGTGCAAAGTCGTAGGGAATTTTGAAAAAATAACAGAAGTAGAAGAATTACCAAAGGTAATGATTTGTTATCAGGCCTAAAATTCAATGAGCCACGCGCTACATCCAAAGTTAATGTAATTGGACATCGTTTAGCTACGAAATTATGATCGAATGCACCCGGTGGCATTGCTTTATTTAGGAAATTATGTGAGCTAAGTTAAACTCTACTGTAAGAAAACATATTTAATGATAGAAATTATCTTAAAGATTTATCCGTCACACATACCCAGTATAAACTGGAATCGTTTACGTGATCCTCCTACCATACCTATACACCTCTAACCTCCATATGCTCGGGTTCTGCATTTTTCTCCTTAGCGATTTGGTACACTAGGATCTCACGAAAGACTCTGGATTCTACAATCTTTTAAAATGACCAAAAGGTGCAGCACTAGTAAACCAATAATAGGGCTAAGCAGCTGGTCGCATAAAAAGGAGCGGAATCTCATGATTAATAAACGAAATGAAGCACCTGACAAATGTCAGTTCCGGCGATGACTAATCATTAGACCTCATATTATATGTTCCGAAGACAAAATAAAGTGTTGTGGGGGACCAAGTTCAAATTGTAAAGGGTTAAATTTGAAATACATTAGCACAAATTCAGGAAAGTAGGCTGGATAAAAATTAAGTTTACAAAGTCACAATATATCAGGAAGCTCAGCTCAAGAAAATGTGTAGCTTACCGAAGTTGCTTAATATTACGTTTAATTGTACGCTTAACTGATGGGACACTGCTGACACACCAGCTGAGTTTCTGCTCTGCATCGTGGTCTTTGGGTCATGCCAACAGCCTATCATAGCTTCTAAAACATGTAGACCGCTACGCTTACATAATAGGAACGTACCAAAGTGATCAAAAATATAAGCTAGTGAGAAACTAACAATTTTACCAGCGTTAAGCATAACCGGTAGGGGCTTCAAGAAATGGTGGTGAAGTGCCGTTGAAAAGAGCGATGAAAAAGAGAGATACAGCACTATAAAAAACTTAGCTTACTAAACTTAAACAGAGAATTATTTGAATATCCTAGGACAGAAATTTAGGGACATGTTGGAACCCCCATGCTTGTAGAACCCAATAAACACCAGAATACACCCGCGCATTAACATCAAAAATTATGCGTATAGCCATCCTACCATTTTGACAACTTAAGTCCAATTTGACCATACAAAATACAATTTCCCCTTTGGGTGCGTTATAACTTATCACTTTCAAAAGCGTTAATTTGATGCTATGGGGCTATTTGCAGGAGCGTGTGAATAGGGTTCGTTACTGCTGCTATAATTCAATGGATTACTTTACAGTCTTCAAGTTTATTTCACATGGAGTGACTTGTACAGGCCTTAGTTTGATCACAAACAA
>NW_020170411.1:162543-331735 GCF_000524195.1 Echinococcus granulosus | reverse complement strand
ACTTTTTGCACGGCGAATCCCTTTTTTGTTGAATTAGAGTGTTGTGTTAAATCTTTAAGAATTCGCCTTTATGAGGATAGTGTACTAAATAAAGATGGATTTTGTTATTGGTTCCTGACTCAAACATTCTTTACGGGCGCCTCTGCGAAATTTCCTTTATTTGGCTAGTAATTGATGCAACAGTCTGCCTCCACCCAATTACATCTGCTTCTATTTACATCCAACTATCTTCGATTTTTATTCTGAAGAACCCATAATCCTAAATACAACCATTTTTTACCAATGGTTACGACACCTAATGCATTGTCTGTTAAGTAATAGGTTCTTCTGCGTTATGTTTAGGTTTATATAGGATGAAATTGAAACCAAGCGAAATTGAGCAACTTCTCACCATCTGCCCTAAAAGCCTTGATCCCTGGACCCTAGAACCACTGCACTCGGTTGCTTTTTTCGACCCACTTATTAACCAGGAGGAGCTTCCTCTCTCTGAGGCACGACCACCCATTTCCTTTCCTGACCCCTCCCTCCCTCTCGCCCACTTCGATGCTGAGGTGCCTCGTGATTTCGACAGTGGTGAGGTCGTCGACGATTATATAGTCTGCTCCTGCTCCGGCAATCTTTTCCCTTCCGACGCCACTTCGGCCTCAAATCTAACTTCTCAGGAAACAGCATCGACAGTGGATTCGTTTTTGGCAGATATTTGTAAATTACTTTCGCCATCCTATAGTAATGATGGCAAAAGCCTTCTAAAAGAATGCTTCACTAATATTCCCACAGTTTCTGCGGATAGCTTGGTTGATGGTTATCTCTCACTTTGCTCTGAAGAATTTCTCCCACTTTGTGCTCAACCTAGCCGGGAATCGACAAGTAATGCAGGTGACGTTGAATCGGATAGCAGACTAGAAAAAGGTGGCAAGGAGAGGAAGAAGGATAAGGTTGACCTTGAAACTCAGGCTGAATTTATGAAGCTACTACGCCATACTAGTAATGAAGTAACTTCGCATGCAGTGCTGGTATGTTTTACTGATCGCTATTCAGTAATAGGATGCATTTGGAATCTACCATCATTTGAAATGTGGGTCACATCGATAATAAAATTCTGGCGCCAATCATAATGACCAAATTTCATATAGGAGAATTAAAAAGTCCGAAAATCGTCATGCAGCATTGAAATCTTGGAGTAAACCCTATGCTTCGTTAACTTTACCGATTTGTGATTTTTTTTTCTGAAGTCTCTAAACTCCTCGAAACTGTTGGTAGATTAGCACCATTGTAATTCTCCCCATCTTCCATTTACTTCTGAGTGAAATTATGTTTCATGCAGTTGACCACCTGAATGTATTCTCCCATTCGCGAGGTTAATGAACTATCTTGCATAATTTGTGAGTGGGATCAGCCACTTTAATTGACAGGGTTAAGTCATTACGCTTTGTGATCGTAGCGTAACATAGGGGATCCTCGCGGTTGGCCAAGCACCAGTCCAAATATGTAGTTGAGGTACATGTGGTTTTCATTCACGCATGCGGTAGGAGAGCAGCACAGAGATGCTGGCACCATTGACGGAACTGATTCCTGACCCAGCGTTTGAGTGGCCATTCGAGCTGGACACCTTCCAGAAGCAGGCGATCCTCTGCCTGGAGCGCAACCAATCTGTCCTCGTGGCGGCACACACCTCGGCAGGTAAAACAGTGGTAGCGGAATATGCGTGTGCCATGTGCAAACGCCGCGGCTCCCGCGCCATATACACCAGCCCCATCAAAGCTCTCTCAAACCAAAAATTCCGTGACTTCAGGTACCCACTATCATCAGTCCCTACTGTGGCTTTACTTCTTTTTATCATTTGTCTCACCGTTGGCTAACGATCGCTGTTATTGTCCACCTCTGGGTGACCTTGTCGTTCTAGTGACCATCGCATTTTCCTGCGGAAATTAAGTTGTAATCAACCAGAACCAGTGAAGCAGTAGTAGTAATGAATCGTTTCAATTTAGAATCGTACAAATTACTTTCAGTAGACCTCTGGAAATATTATGTGTCGGGACCTAGACAATCTCGAAAGCAATCTTGTGTGGACGCAAAACGCCTTGACTTCAACTATATTTTACTTGGAATGCGATTATTAGAATTGTCGGACTTATAATATTCTATTTTTAGGACGAAACTTATTTGAATTTGACGAAGACAAAGGTTACACTTACAGCAAATTTCTTGAGTAACCGATTGAAATTGGGATCAAGTTTGAACTGATTCAAACCAGTTCGTTTAAACGTCTAAGAACGGTGCTTCTCAAGCAAAGAATAAAACCGTTTATATCTTTTCTACGTACTGAATATTTCATATTACCTGGGAACTTTATTGTCCCATTCAGTTGTAGCATCTTTGTTTTATTTCGACGTTTACTGCAGCTGCCCTACCTATTATTTTTGTTTACGGTGGTGTCACTTACTTTACATTATTGGCGTGAAGCTTATAATTTGTGATATTGTGGTTACTGTGACCAGAAAGGCATGTTCGACATTTCGACAAAACATTTGAAGGTCCTTCTTTTCGAAATGATCCTCTCCCTCTAATAGTACCACGAACAATCCTTCGCGAAGTTGTATCTATTGAGGATTCCTCAGTGATCTTTGTGATTCTACAGCATAAATCAATTCACGATAGTGACCACGGTGAAGAAATAGATATGAGTGAATTTGTGTGGCGTCATTTGAAATTTACGCAATTTACGGTGATATGTTTCCTCAAATTTCTGTCTAACTATACACTTTAAAAAGGTGAAATTAAACCTAAACTGTTCATCCGAATCTCATCTGTTTCATAAGATTAATTAAAACTTTGCCCAAGAGTTATACCCACTGTCCGTAGGACAAATAAATCTCTTAATCATATCGCTTGGTATAGTGCTAATTACAGCTACTATTTGCAATCAGCATCTCCGTGCTTAAAACGGTTCTCTGCAATAGCAGTTTGCTGAATCCGATATATAGTGTCTACTTACTTTAAACATTTTCATGCGTGATTATTTTGAAAGATTACGGGGCACAGTAAGAACTTAGGTCTATATTCCACCGCGCACGCCTAGGCAGACGTTCGGAGACGACGTGGGCCTTCTGACGGGCGACATCAAGGTGGCCACGAAGTCGAGCATCCTCGTGATGACCACAGAGATTTTGCACAACATGCTCTGCAATTCCGCTGACACAATCCGCGACCTCGAGATTGTCATCATGGACGAGGTATTTTTTCCCTTCCCTCTCCACCTCTAGGTTGCGTTGAGTTGTTGGACTGATGTATCCTGTTCTCTCACTTGATGATGTCAATAGCATTAAGAAAATAAGAATTTTCCTAGTTATAAATTCTGTGCAAACGAGGTAGGTCCTCCCTCTCACTCCCTACTACCAATGCCTGCTCATTTCACTTTTCATGGCTTTGCTTGAAGATTGGTTGTCGTTCAGTTGAGTATGAGATGTATTTTGCACCCCAATATTGCCTTCCTTTATTAAACTCAGACCCGTACCTTCTGTTTAAATCTTTCTTTGTCTGGAGTTTGATTGGTTAACATTATTACAATTAGGTTATGAAGCATTATATTAAGGTGTGTAACATTTTTAACGTTCCAAGCTTAATCGTCTCCTCTATTCCAGTAGGTACTTTGAGTTTGGTGCAACTATGGTAAATAATGTGCCAAATCTAAGGAAAGTTTTACTGAAATTTAAAGCGGAAAAGTAGCATAAATATAAGGCTTAAGTGATGGGATTTTCGTTCGTTTTGCTTGAGGATAGCCATTGCAACGAAAGGGCAGTCGTGTTTATGTGAATTAATTACTTTCTAGTAAAGAATAGTTTTCGGAAAACGAGAGATCTATTAGTCTGTTTAGTATTTTGCATTATTACTAGGCTATCTTCTGACCCAAAGTGTTGGTGGAAATTTCCACCTGGTTTTCTTTGCTATTCTGTGTATTTGATGCTTTATTATTGCATGGCTTTCACATGTTCAGTAGTCACATTCTTTTTATGGGTTGCAAAAATGTATATACTCGTTGGTGCTTTCTGCTTGACAATAATTAGTCCATGGCTTATCCAATCTCTATGGGTACAAATGAAAATATGTATAGAAGGTACTTTGTTCCAAGTTCCGCTAATGTTTTCGTAATTTTGTCGAAATACAATTTTCGCCAAATGTGTCTGCCACACGACGGTGTATCGAAGATCCTTCACTTAGCACTTTACCATGTTTGCTGTCAGCGTCACATACATCTATGAAGTCCCGTTTATAATACCTGAGCTCGCTCATTCGCACGAATATGTAGCAGGTATTCTTTGCCATTTTGTGATAGCTGGGTGAAATAAAGGATTAAGCCAAAAGTTGAGTAGGTCGAAAGAGTTGGTGGCAAGTGCTGTCGTGTTGGAACATTTGAATGTCTGGATGAACATGTCAGAAGAGTTTGGAATCACTTCGGATCTTGTTTAGTTCTAGCATTTCTACATATGAAAACCGGTTGACAAGGCGTAGTGGTAGCATTAGGCGGTCAGGCAGACAAAGCGAAATTGTGATTGCGCTGACATCTGATAGGTACACTACATGAACGACAAGGACAGGGGCCACGTGTGGGAACAATTAATGATCCTACTACCACAGCACGTGCTGCTGGTGCTGTTGAGCGCCACACTGCCCAACGCTCTTGAGTTCGCAGACTGGCTGGGCCGCATCCGTGGCGGCACCACTATTCACGTCTGCCAGACGCACCGGCGCCCCGTGCCCCTTGAGCACCACCTCTACACCGGCTGTGACTCCGCTACCCGTGAGAATATCTACCTCGTGGTCGACAAAGAGGGTCGGTTCAACCGTGAAGGTGAGCTGTCTTCCTCTCCCTACCCCTTCTCTACTTCCCTACATCGTGCAGTGATTCCTGCGTGGTTACCTCTGTTGGCGAGTGGACACTTGTTTTGCGTAGGGTCTGCTAAGTTTTATGTAAAGTAAGAAAGCTCATTAACTTTTGGTCCGCAATAGTATCACTTCCGTCGAAACACCGGGAATATTGATAAAGTCTCCGTAGGTAATTCAAAAGCACATGCTTTCTGATGAGCTTTTTTTCTTGCCTCAACTCCCCCCCCAAAGCGTATTATTGGCACTTTTTAATCAAGTTTGTATTCATTTGCTCATTAAAACTATCCACGTACTATAACTCACTGGTTAGTAGGAATTTTTTTCCGCGTCTCATAGTGATCTCTATTATTTTCTGTTTCTGTCGACGGATGAAAACTTATTTTTCAAGGTCTGTAGAAAGTAGTTAAATCGAAAATATGCGTTAGATTATGTCCTGCCTACGGAATTACTTCTCCATAGACGTTGAGATGACCTGAAAAATTTTCATTGGTGATACAAAATGGGATTTCTCGGGCTTTTTTGTGATAAGGAGACACCTAATTACGATACTTTTGTTATTCATCCGATTTTGGCTTACCATTCAGTTAAAATTGTTTCATATGCCTTGTTATGACTCCTTTGTCTACCCTTTTTAATCTGTAGTCAATGCGAACTGTAAAGATCCCACAGTTTCATAAAGAGGACTTACAAAGGTTAATTCAAAACAGTTATGTTATCAGACAAAAATGATACATTTGCTGCCTGTGTTACCTTGAAGAAAAGAAGTGGTGGTCAATTAATATGTTTCTAATTCCCAAACCATTATTTAATAACTAGTTTCGGCTACCATGCTTTACTTAGCATGGCAAGACTTTATCTAATGGGGTCACTAAGACTGCGATTTTTTATCCCCTTATTGCCATCACACGATGTCTTTCCATTAGAAGGATTAGAATTAAATCTCAGCACCGTATTTCATGGCGGTCTATATATTCAGACTCACAGCACACCACTTTTCGCATTACCTCACTCAGACAATTCCTCGAACTAAATGGAGGACCTTCTTCAAAACCTTTTCACACTGAGTGTTTTGGGGCTCCAAATGTTGATGGAGCTAGCGTGATCAAATAAAACATTTCCCTCCCCTCTATCACGACACCTAGGTTACCAGGATGCCAAGAACTCGTTGATTAAACCCAGAAAGATGAGCAAGAAAGGCGACGTCTCCAAGACCGTGGTGACTGATGCTGCTGTTGATCCCGATGAAATTTCCCGCAAGGAGGCTAAACGGAAACCCAAATCTCAATTTACCGGGGGTAAGATCAACACCCCTGGTAGACAAAACTATATTCCTAAAGGTAAGCGACGATGTTTACAATTCTATGTTCGTTAACCTCAGTTCTTCGATGCCTCGGCTATCCTGTTACCCTTTCGATCATGCACTTCTATATCCAGGTTTAACAAAGTTTATCACAGGATTCTTAAGGGAGAATTGCACAAATAACAGTTCTACTCGAAATCACCGCACGTTTCTATTAGTATACCTCGCTTATTTGACTTTCTACCACTGAGTTTGGGAGCTGAATCTCCTATGCTTCCTTTAATAATTCTCTATGTGAATCTGCTTCGACACAGCTACGGAGGGTTACAATCGCAGTGGCAAGTCGGATATAACGGTGTGGTCTGGACTGATTCGCATGCTGCAGGAGCATGAGCTCATGCCCGTCATCGTTTTCTGCTTCTCTCGCGCCAAAATCAACAACCTCGTGCAATGTCTCAATTCTATTGACCTCCTCAACAAAAGTAGATTCTCATTCTTTATTTTTCCTGTTTTCCTCTTATAACGAAAACATTTACACTGGTAAAAGACAAAGTAATCATGGTCAGAGGTCGGATATACGAAAACAGTAAGGTTTATTCTCTTCTCCCTTTTTATCAGTAAACCCAAAATATAGTATGTGGGTCGGTAGTGTCGCTCGAAAATCGCTCCACGTGAGCGTTTTTAGGTCCTCTGTTTCTGCTAAAGCTTTCTTGCATGTGTCCGTAGACCTGTTGGTGGGGGCTATTTATTTGTGATAAATGGCAATTGAAATTGGTATTTTAGCTACGGGTCTTTGTTCTGCCGCCGTCTAGAGGAAGGGAACATCGCCCCAGTCTAAGGCATTTTTGCTCTAAAATTCATGCGACTGGCAAGGTATACCATGCTGGACTTCGATGCAATTGTCTTATTCTTGATTTAGCGGAGAAGAACGAGGTAGTAACGTTCCTACGCGCGGCCATAGGGCCTCGACTGAAGGGCTCGGATAAGTTGCTCTCTCAAGTCCTTCTTGTCCGCAATCTCACGGTCCGCGGCATTGCTATCCACCACGCCGGTATGCTGCCTCTCCTCAAGGAGGTATGCTACACTTGCCTCTGTGGTATTTACTCCAATCGCTCTCGGTATTGCATAGTTTGAAAATCCATTTTTTGGCTTCTTGTAAAAGTAAAATGAACTTGTGGTTCAGAATCGGGCAGTTTATGTGCGCTAAGGTGGTAAGGCATAATTCCTTCTCCCCAGTTTATCGAAAAGTGTTTATCTCGATTGCCATTTTATCCTCGAGTTAGCATCAACTCCTCACATTAAGGAGATCTTCCTAGGAGTACCCCCTAGTAATTTTACGTTGTTACAATGAATAGTTATTCAAAAGTTTTTAATCTTTGTCCTTGCAACTACATGGCAATTAACAAATATGGTCGGTTAAAAAGCCTTTCAACCCAAATGTGGAACCATAGAACTTGTGAAAAGATTGAACTCTGTTGCTTTTCTTCATTATAAAATGGAGTAATGTACTAAATTAATGTATTTTTAAAGGCCCTCACACTTCTATTTAATATATTGTGTTTGTTGGTCTACACTAGTGTGCTTTTCCGTTTTTCTGTCTTTTCAACATACAGTCAAGGAAAGTGGTATTTTCGTTTGCCCCACCTTCCCATTTACCGTATGCTCGTTTTAGTCGGATATTTCAACAAGAATTTACTGATTAGAAGTCAACGCTTCTCTTGGCTAGGTTGTGGAGATGCTCTTTCAACGGGGTTTGGTGCGAATTCTCTTTGCTACTGAGACCTTCGCCATGGGTGTCAATATGCCTGCTCGGAGTGTCATCTTCACGGCTATTCAAAAGCACGACGGCGATCAGCGCAGACCACTCACTGCAGGTACTTCCTTTTGTTAACTGCTCCTACCCATACTCCTTTTCATAATCGGAAAAATGGTATCAGGTGCCTTTTTTATGTAATAGGTCAACCCCATGAGTGATTATTTTGTAGTAACAGTTTATTTCACTCGAAAGGCGAGTACACTCAGATGGCAGGCCGAGCGGGTAGACGCGGCTTGGACTCTACGGGAACGGTGATCATAGTGGCGAACAACTGTGACAGCCCTATGCCTACTGACCTCCAGCTGCAGCAGATGCTCCTTGGCCAAGCCACTAAACTGACATCGCGCTTCAAAGTCACTTACTCAATGATTCTCTACCTCCACCGTGGCAATCTCCAGACACCTCAGGTTAGCCCACTGTCTCCTCCTCCCTTAGGTAGATCACTCTCTCACTAACCCTGAGATTACTGATGGTGTTTGCTCGACTTAGGAGCTGATTCACCAGAGCTTTATGCATGCGAATGACCTGCGCTACGAACTGGTGCGGAAGTGTCAGCTTGATTGGCTGCGGCAGTTGGTAAACGCATCGACAGTGCACAAAGCGACGCCCCGGACCCTCATCGGTAAGGCGGCCCCCGTCACTGTCTCCATTCAGGCCGATGACGACGCGCTCCTCACTCATGCTGAGGTACGCTGTCCTGCCTACCCTCTCGACTCTCCGGACTCCACTGCGACGCCCTGTGTCGAGGCGATTGCCGGCTATTACCTTGTGCGTGGGTGCTTTCCTCTTCACACTCATCTAAGCCTTCTACTCATATTTATCCCCATGTGTTCATTAGGCGTGCTGTCGTTGGCGCGAGCTCTCGTACACGTGTTCGAGTGCTGCGGGGAATCAGCCTTTGTCGACACTTAGCAAGGTCTTCTCTCCCGGCCGCCTGGTACAGCTTCAACTTTCTACTGAGTCGATGCGTTCGGCAGTGCAGAACATGTCCGGCGGGCGTTTCGCCGCCTATGTTGGTTCTAAATGCGTACCCAATTGGATCACTGTGGGCGTTGTCCTTGAGATTACAAGGGTTACCAACGTAGTGACGGTATGTGAGAGTGATTTGGAGGGTCGGTTCGATGAAATGTTGGTTTATTCTATTTTCTTGATGTTGATCTCCTGTTACATGCATGCACTTATTGAAGTTGTGTGGAGGGGTAAGTTGAACCTTAAGCATTGTGCATAATCAGAACCGATCAGTTATCCTTAAACTGCTTTGACCAACCACTGTTCATAATATATTCTTTTCCAGCTCACAGTCGTGACCTGGGAGCTGCCGTCTTCACCAATGGGTGATTGTGCAACAATAATTGGAGGGACTCCAGAGGAGGAAGATATTCTTGTCGATGGAGAACAGCTACAGTATGGGTGCACACCCTTTCCACCTCATCTGATGCCAAAGTACTGTCCCAAAGTATGTAATGTTCCCTTGTATAGTTCCACAATGATCTGGGAAAATGTAGCTTGGTTCTAAAGTTAAATAACTTACCGTATTCTTTTCTAGTTGAGTCTACCAGCTGAATGCTGATATCTTTTTTTCGTCCAGTCGCAGGAGGAGAGTAAATTACGTCTTGCTGTGGTGACGGAGGTGCCGCTAACCACGCTTCTAGGCGTCAGTTGCAGCACTGTAGAAGGCGCCAGTGACAAAGCCTTTGTGGAGACGGTGTTGCGCGACCTTACTTGGTTCCGCCAGCAGCAGATGGCCTCTGCTGAGGGTCTCCATGTCGTGGTGCAGAAGAAACGCGACGACGATGCAGGTGGTTCTGCCGCGAGACGCCGACAGGTCTGTCCTCTCTCTGCCACCAATGAGGCTCTCTTCACTGCCGCTACCGCTATTGCCACCTCCGCAGATGAAAGCGGAGGGTTCGAGAGCATCCCCTTCTGGCAGCACCTTGGTCTGGATGGCCCCGAGGTGGAAGAGTGGATGGCGCTGACGGAGGAGCTAAGCGCTCCTCTCGTCGAGCACCGCCTCTCGTCCGAAATGTCCGCCTGTGCGAATCTCATTGCCCATCTGAGTCTCATGCACCGGGTCACGCGGCGTCGGTGGGCCATCAAACGCCTCAATGCAAAGCTGAGCAGGAATCAAGATACCCTGCTTGACGATTACGAGGCTCGGGTCCGTGTTCTCGAAGAACTTGGCTTCCTTGACAAGGATACCCGATCTGGCTGCCTCACGCGCAAGGGTACACTTTTCTTATAACTGCCTGCATAGACAGCCCGCAGTGTTCACGTTACTTCTGTAGATACATAGGATGGTCTATCATTTTTTTATTAAAATGCCGTAGTTGCACACGGGAGAGTAAAAAAATTCCTGACTAATCCTGAATCCGTAGTGTAGTAGACCGAATATTCTATACAATAAAACCCAATAAACTCACTCATTTTTATCCCAAATGCATTAACCCAGCAATTTGACGGACCCGCTCCCCCTTCTTTATTTGTTTATTATTTTATTTAAGTGTTACTCAATGTGCTCTCCAATATTTTTAAAATTATACTTTTGTACTTACTGTATTGTGAGGTCTGATTTACATATGTGTTGCCGGCGCCACCACTCACTACTAGTGGTCGTAAGCAATATTCATTCAGTTGCGCATTGGTGTCAATTCGGAACTCCAAAGAACTTGAAATGCCCAGTAATGCACTCGCCTTTGTGAAATTGATTGCTCAAAAGTTGGACTTTTAAGCAAAGATCCGTGTGTGTTTACTGCTCCAAATTATGTGCTGGAGCTTGTTAATTCTTTCAAATAAAGTGCTTTTAAGAAGCATCGTTTCACAGAACTGCGATGCATTTATTTCACTCCGCAACAATTTTTATAGACATATTCTTGAAATGATTCCTGTTACTGTTAATAGAAAAGCATGAGGCAAATTTCAATTTCAGGATATTCCGATAGAGTGCGGGATATTTCGGTTGAATATACATAGTTATTTCATGCCATTTGTGATGTATTTTTAACCTTTTTTTGGACTGAATATGTATGTCCAAAGCTATGGTGTGAGGCCTGTAAGTAAGGTTTCCTCTTTTCCAACAGGTAGAGTGGCCTGCGAATTGCAGCAGATGGAGGTGTTGCTGTCTGAGATCCTTTTTGATGGCTCGATAATCCAGCTTTCGCCTCCAGACATAGCTGCCCTCCTCTCCTGCTTTGTCTGCGAATCAGGGATGGCTGGTATTGGCGGTAGCGGAGGTGGTGGCGGGACAAAAACGTCGAAGAACGACCCCCTTGCACCCCGCGTGGCCCTCGTCTCCCGTGAGGAGATAGAAAATGCAGCTACTGCCTCCACCTGTGACCCAGCTGACCTCTTTCCCTTGCCCGCTACTGTACCTGAACATCTTCAGTCAATTGTTCGCCTCATGCTCACCAAGGCTGAGCAGGTTAGACCCCGTTACATCTCCCCTACTTTTTCACGATCATACGCCGGAATTTCAATCTCCATAATTCAAGCACGGCGTTACATTTATAACGCTCAGAAGTGTGTGCTAAATAAGTGTGTGGGTTCTTTCGTAAGGGTTTAGATTATTTAGAATTTAGCATATGTAGCCACTTAATTAAAATTTGTTAAAATCTAATTTAATTTTGGGCTTAGTTGTTTAAATTCATTTTCAGTGCCACCTGTGATGTAATTGTAGCGAGTTTTGCATTTAATAATGCAACTACACCATCGTTTCTCCCCATCTTAAATATTTTAGTACTAACTTCTCATTGTGAATTAATGGATATTTTCAATATTTGCGGAAGTTAAAGTAGTTTTGTGGAGTTTGTTGCAGACTACCAATTGTTTTTTTTTTGTCAAGGAAACAATAAAACTGGGTGGTCTGATACATCCACAGACGGTCAACGTCCGATTGTCACCACTTCTGATATTTCTGCCAGCCTAATTTTTCATGAGCCCGATGAAACTATAAAATACTAGGAGAATTAGACATTTGAATGAGAATTGCGCCTTACCATCTATCTCGCAATTGGTAATGATCATCGATACGTGGACGACACACTCAACAATAGGCAAACGCATTTCTTAGACTGGTGCTCGGCCCTCGTAATCCTGCTCACTCGATTTCACATTGTCCCAACAAAACTGTTTCAAAGATATTGAAAGGTGGTTAATTTAGTACAGCCGACAAACTTTCCCCAATTTTGACGTTATTTACCGACTTATTAAATAATATGGGATCATGTAGACGCCTGCAGGTACTAAGCGGATATTCAAAAGCCAAAATGGGGGTCATAATTACCCAAGAAATGCGTTTGAATGGAATCTTTATGAGCATTGAGTTAGCAATGAATATCGATCCTAAACTGGTGCCAGTCACCATCACCAGTGGTAGCGAAGTAACCTTTTGTCGGAATGCCTGTACATAAGTTCTAGATGTGAGTGGAAAAGTATGTCTTCAATACCGGCGTGATGTCATGTATGTGCAGTTGCAGCGACTGCAGCTAGATTACGGTGTGCACGATGCGGAGGCGGACACACGGCTGAACCCAGTGCTAGTGGGCGCAACGTACGCGTGGGCCTGCGGGCAGCCTTTCTCGGCTGTGATAGGGCTGACAAACACGAGCGGGATTGAAGTGCCTGAGGGTCACGTGCTGCGCGCGCTGCAGCGCCTTGATGAGCTGCTGCGCCACGTCTGCGTGGCGTGTCGCAACCTCGGCGACCAGACTCTAGCCGCGCGCATCGACGCAGCCCACCTCGCTGTCCATCGTGACATGGTCTGTGCACCTTCTCTCTATGTCGCCGACGAAATCTCTTCCGTTGATCACGATACCTCCCACCACGAGGTGGAACAGCATCAGACGTAATGTGAGGTGCACCTCCGTTCTCCTCTGCCCTCATTTCTTGTTTCAAGTAAATTTACTCAATACCTACTTTCTTCTCTCTGGCTACCTTAATTGGGCTGATTTTTTTCTCAGGGTTTGACATCACTCAAATAATAATAGATTTTTACTTACCTTCGAAGTCACTTTTGCTGCGATAAGTAGGCGGAAGAGGAATTGTTAGGTCTTCATGCAGGAAAGCGTCTGCAGAGTTGTGTAAGTGAACGCGACATCATGACTTACTGCAGGGTGAAAGAGTATAGTTTGCTGATTCTCATTGGCTCTGACCACTGAGCCTTATGTGTTCTAGCACCAGAGTTCCTCCAGACGACGTTATGGGTTGTAAAAGGCTAGGAGTAACTATCATTAGCGTATAGAAGCCTCATATGACTACTGGCATAGGCACCTTGAGCAAATCTTCATATGCCAATGTGGAAACCGAGATGTCGGAGACCAGTGTCCTCTTGGAAGCCAGTTAAAAATAAATACAGTTCAACTGCAACGCTATGGGTCTCTAGGGCTGGGAAGTAACTCTGGAACAACAGCAGCTTGCATGTTTGGGGCGCTAGAAGCTCTGTGGCTGCATCTACATTGTTTCTTCTGTTTTTCAGACGGGTAGTCTGGACAGCACAAACTCGTCTTCGTGCACAGCAATACAGGGTGTAACTACGTTAGCGTTTCCATCAATAGAAAGGAGCATCTCCTACTTATTATCGTTCCAGCACTCTTGAGTTCTGAACCGAGTTTCAACCGTGGTAGACCCATCATTCACCTCCACCTCTATTGTCCATCCGTAGGGTCTTAGGTGGGAGTTAAAAGAAGTCCAGTTTAAAGCTGCTGGTCACAGTATTCATCAAAGCTCAATTCGAATGCCTTTTTCGTTCTCACACCTACCCGAGTCGGTTGTAAGTACGGCGTCATTTGTAGGTCTTTGACAATGACTGGTAGTTTGTTGAATGTGGGTACTGTGGGCATTCTCAAAAGTTGTTTGTGGAGTAAAATTTGGACCCACCGCTCTGCGCTCATAAGCTGTGAAGCCATTTTGAACGGATGGATTCGCTTTGATTGTCGTTTGTAGGCATATAGTAGATAAAAAGCCTTCAAGCGAGTGTCAGTGCTTTATTCCTGGGCATATCATTTGGATGGGTTTTGTAATCGCGTGTAAACGCCGTGGGTGGTAGTGTCGGAGGTTGTTTTTACGACACCATCTGCAAGCTAGTTGTCTTGTGGGAAGAAAAGCAATTGGCTGTCTCGCTCTTTTGTAAACTTTACAGCCCCATCGGGGAGGAGGAAGCCTTTTCTTATAAACAGCCTTGCCTCAAGTAAATTAGCTTAACACCCGTTCTTATAGTCACTTTAACTGAATATTGGGTTATTCTGGATATTAAGAGGAGAAAATTACTAAAATCGCTCATTTATGGTCCCTCCTCACCTCCCAGTTTTCAATCTCGCTTATCGATAATTACTTCTCTCAATGCCTTTATTTTTTTAAATGAAGTGTCGTTGCTGGACTCCTCGTGCAGTTAAGGTGTTTTCATTCTGCAAACATAGATCTTCGGAAAATTCTTCACTCACCTCTAGGTGAAAAGTGCGTCATCAATATTGCTTCTGCAGATCTTTTACAACACATTTACCAACTCATCACTGACTACAATGGGAACGAAAAGTTAAGAATCTGGATGGCACAACAGGGGAGATACGTAGCCTCGGGGTGTTGCACTACAAATGATGGTGCAAATTGCATCAACGCTATGAACTGTGATGTCTTGCGAACCTGGGATGATTTTTTCACGTGGGGTACACATCCGTCTGATGCGCACATAGTGTCCATTCCTAAATGCCTTTGGATTATCTACTATCTCGTTAATAGTAGTGTGTTATCCGTTAGTGGTGAAAATGCTTTTCTCTTGTCGCAACTCCTAACTGCATAACAATTGACACACCTGACACTTCATTCGATGCCAAGGGCATCAGCCGTATTAGCTGATACATTTTTAAATGAAAATGCACGTCTAGATCATTTTGCAGACCACTGCAGTTGTTAAATACACGAATTTTTAGCCATCTTCGAAATTTTCTTGAGAATCCTCCAAATAAAGCCTATCAACTGTTCGTTTTTTTGTAAAAATGCGATATTCGACCGGAATTCATATTAGAGTGGTATTAATAATACTAATCAGGGTTTATAATCAACCAAAAATCCCTATCATTATCTGATTTAACGCCTTTGGGGACTAGAATTTCCATCTGTGAAAAGATGCATGTCTGGCTCTTTACCTTTGAATAATAAATAATTATATCAATGGGATCCCAACGCATTTCACACGCAATGGAAACTAAATACTTTAACATTTCCAGCTAACTTTATGCAAATGCTATTTGCGTCATTGTAAGCCATCCTAAAGTTAAACAAATTCTACATAGGATTTCTTAGCAAGATCTAGTCTGTAGAAAATATGGCACAGATTGTTATCATGTAAATTAGAATGGCAGCTAAGATCGTAAGGCGGATTCGGCAAGTATGAACGTCTTCACCCCCGAAATTACGATCATTGGGATCAGTGCATTGAAGATTTTTGCTACTTTTCCTGTATTGGATGTTATGTAATTGTTCCTTGAGTAGATAGCGAGCTGAGCTAGCGTACTTACCACTCATACTTCCCGGTCTGTTTAACAGCAGATACTGTAATTCTGAGCTCTTATAGTTGAGTGCCTGAATTGAATCCACCGTCCATTCACCGAAAATGCTATTATTCGGAAATTGAACTAAAAATTTGTTTGCTATTCAGCTGCGCGAAGCAATGGCAATCAATGGTGCACCGGAGCCAATGAAATCACTGACCATCCGGCCAATCACATCACCATCTGTGAAAGTGGCTTTTCACACCCCATCATACCCATTTCACAGCACTCCTTTCGTCCACTTGTATCGATGCTAGTTGCCTGTGTTTGTTATGAGACATCATCCGGTTCTACTGTGTCTCCTGGTGATTCTCCTCGCTGGGCATGGACTCCTCGGTCCAGCACCCAAGGGTCACCCCAAAAGTAAGCATTTCCTTTGTGACGCAATCGTTTCCGTAATTGTACTTAACGTGCTAATATTACTTTGGAACTTCTCTAGCAAGAAATTTATCGCATAATCAGCCTGAACAGGGCGTGCATTTGCCGGAAATTATTTTGATTCGAATTGAAAGAGGAAAAAAATTAGCGCGCCAACTCGGATTAGCTTCAAGTATGATTCCTCAAGCGAGCAGCGGGGCTTTGAGTCATAAACATGTTTTCCCATGGGATAGTTCTGTTTGCTCGAGTTATTTGCTTAAAAGAAGCTCCCTAATGACGCCATGTTTAAATAGCTAAAACTGTGCTTAAAGGTGCTTAAAAAGCAAGCAGCAATATTTGCTAGTGGCAGAACCAATTAGCCTTTTGATAAGTCGTTGATTTTTGCAGGAAAACTGAATCGGCAGCCTTTTATTAGGTGCTTATCAATATGCAGTAAAAGGAATTTAGCCTCATCATTGCTACTTGTCAGTTTCAAGATGTCACCTATGTGTTTTCGGGATAAAGTTGATAAAGTATAATTTTTTTCAACTCTTATCACTGAAGTAGGGTCAGTTTTGGAACGTAATCAAGCAATTTTATTACCCCTTTCTCGGAAATGTTAACGTCGCAGATATTTTCATTGGGTCCCTGTGTAAATAACTAGTAGGCGTCTTCAGCTGCATTTGATCTACCTCTCATTGGCGCTGATGTGTCTACTAAAGCACCTACCTGCGCTCTTAGAATTTGGCACATTCTTTTCGCCAGTTTCTGCTCATTCAATTAACAGTAAACAAGACCAAGTCGGTCGAGAAGGCTCTCATTCGTATGTTAATTGAGCGGTATCGCCGTTACGGAGTGATTGGACGGCCTGTGAGTGACAGCAAGACAGTCCTCAAGGTCAGGTATGGGCTGCAGCTCATTCAAATCCTCGATTTGGATGAAAACAAGCAAATTCTGCATACAAACTGCTGGTCTATGTATGTAAGTTTCGTGTGATCCTTTAGTCCATCCGGTCAGATGACGAGGAACCTAGTAAATGGTATGTGAACTTGTCATCTCACCTGGCACTCTGCGTACCGGGTGATAAGATTTTGCAAAATGCGAATCAGCTTGTGACTTTTTCAGTTCGCTTATTTGTTACCAGTAACATTGGTAAATGCGATGGATATATGACTTACTGTGCATGCCTGATAGTGCTTCATACCACTCATTTGCCCTTCATAAGTTCTATCATTTAACATATTTGATTCTTCCACCAGCTAAAAAATAATCCTGATCCATCGCTAAATTATGAAAACTGGGTAACATGGGTGCGGGTTTTTATATGAAGCGATATAAATGGCAGCCTACCAATTTGTAACAGCATCTATAATGCGTGTGTTTTATTTGTTACTGATTTGGTAAAATAATCAGCCCACGATAAAGCATAGATGGTGGCAGCTTTAGTTATTTCTTCAAATTGTTCTACACTTGGATGTAGCAGTGTGTCACGTCACTGGAATACAGGAAGGTAAATGTAACACTGCTTTCCAAAATCGCATGACTGATCGCTGACTGTGGTCTTTTGCTACATTAGAAATGGAACGATTCACTTCTTCAGTGGAACCCGGCTGAACATGGAAATGTCACGGAAGTTCGAATCTTTCCTTCGCAAGTCTGGACTCCGGACATTCAGCTCTTTAACTTGTGAGTTGTAGACTTTCATCGTAAAGACGTACGCTGGCGTCCGAGTTGTTGCTCCGCTTAAGCTGAACTTTAAGTGTCTTCGCTGGAAAGAAGTCATTTTAGCTGTTGAATGTGGCCTATGCGATGGTGCTATGGCCATTCAGGCGTCAAAATTCACCTTTCTATGCTTTGAGTTTTCCTTAAAAAACGCAGGCTAATGAGGCAGGCCTATCTCACAGTTGTAAGGTGTTTCTAACAGCCAGTTCTCCCGCTTAAAAATATGCACCAATGTTTGCACAATTTAAAAGGTAGTATCCCTGTCAATGTACCAAGAAAAGAATTTATGAGAGTCACTTTAAATTAGTCTTTGAATGGCTTTCTCATTTCAAAATTCCAGTGCCGACGAACGTATTCAGGAGCACCGAATTGCCCGAGTCGTCGTTCACAGCGACGGCAGCATTCTCTGGGTTCCACAAGCTCTCTTTAAAAGCACCTGCCAGGTTGAAATCACCTACTTTCCTTTCGACACTCAGGTAATTTGGAGAAGGGTAGCCAATAGTCAAATTGATGCAGAAAATGCATTGATAATTGTATGCAATATCACTCGTTTGTTATTTAGTTCGTTAGTCCTTGTAGTTGATGGCGCACATAAATTAACACCGAATTCGAACCGTTCATTGGTGAAATGCACGCCTTCGCAGAAGAGCATTGGCCAAATGTCCATTTAAGGGGATGTAATGTCTATTTACCGTGTTGAAGTCAAAGTCGACTTGGCTATTAAGTCGGCCATTCATCCGGACGCTCATAATTAGGGGAATCTATGGTGTGTTAATGCAGAGATTGGACCTGAGACGCCTAAAATCAGACAGCAGAGTTTACACGAGATTATGCAAGGGATCTAAAATGAAACATTTATAGGCATTATAGCACCATGTGCCGACCTCCGTGGTTTTGCACCCACTCGTGATCTTTTCGCTAAGATATGCACATTAGAGTTTGGTTCGTGGACATATGATCGGACGCAGTTGGAGTTGGACTGGTGGGTCAGTTCGTCGTCACCCATCCCGATGGCCTACGTGGACTTTGTGGACTACGTGCCCAGTAACGAGTGGAGGACCGACGGCGAGGAGGAGAAAGACATTGTGCACACCAACCGCACCAAACAGGTCAGTCTCAAAGTGGTGGCCGCTTTTACCCTGCCCATACTTGGAGGACTTACGGATTCTGTTTGACTGGCGGGAAAGACGCTATTAGGTCACATTGTGCTATCATTTTAAAGTGTACAACGACGCTTCTCTTATCAGGGTTCTTATTACGTTTTCTTATAGGTCCTATTGGCACTTAATGGCCGTTTTAAAAGACCTTTTGAACTATTTTCATTTCAATGTTAATTCGCATTTTAGAGAAGGGTAGCACTGGATCGAGTTTACTACTTATCACCCGCAACAGTACGATGTATGGTGGTGGTTCACTTACATGATATGGTAGTCAAGGAGAGTTAACTTCGAAGGAATCACTTCATGTTTATTTTTTTTCCCGTTTGCCCTTCCAATTTCTATGCATAAATCGGTTTTCTAAAATGACCAACTTTTGTCACAAATGAAAGTTCAATTTGCCGTTACGATTTAGCTTTACGCAGTGATGGTACGAAGAAATGGACGTCGAAGAGATTGTTTCCATTCGGACTATAGTTTGTTTAATTCAAATGAAGCCTATTGTCCATCATTTTAACCCCACCGATTCACTGTAAACAGACTCAGATGGTTGGTAAAGTAGCTATCAGTATTCCAGTTAATTCACACGCAACTTTATATGTAGCTACTGCTCTCAACACATCCACTCTCGGCTCATCGCTGTGAGTTTTTTTCGGTTTTTTTTCTTCAAAATATATAACAATGTACCGTATGCATATGCCCTAGTTGCACCCTTTATGGCTCTGCTTCTAGCTACTCGTCATTGTACCGGCTCCTCAACGCATCCGTGTCCCGAAACAACATACATCTTTGACCTAGCTGACATTCGTCTAAACGACAATAGGAAAGCGGAGCATGTGTTTAAAAGTATATTGGTGATGCATTTTCACAATAGCTGAAGGTGAGTCAAAATTGGATCTCACAGACCCAATTACCCTTAGACTTCGTGCTAGAGGAGTCGGTAAAGGCCCAAACTCAATTCGAAGTATGTGGATCATTTTTCCGCGTTCACATCACGCACTTTTCACCCATGCAGCACTGCGTCAGTTTTGCGCAACTTGCCATTTTGAAAAAATTGTTTATATTTCCCAAGTGAGGCGGGTGTTGTAAACAAGGCACATTTTTCGCATGGTAGGTGAAAATGATTGCTTCATCTCGAAGAAATATGTTTTTGGTTTTTGTTTAACACATCGGAAGTTAGCTTGTATCTTTCCCTTTCAGTAGGATTTTATCAGATTCCCACACGATGTTATAATAGCCTGTTTGGAAAGTGACGGCAGTGTGAAAGATAGCGAAGCGTTGAAATGCTGCGAACATAGGGATATGTAGTTTAAATCTATTTAATACATCCACATTAAAAAGTGGGACGTAACTACCCCTTAACCTGCTACCATAAAAAAGTCGAGAATATCCCTACTGATGAATCCCTAGAGTTGTTCACGTGAATGCAGCGTTTGCAGTCAAGTTGGTAGTTTTTACCTGAGTAATATTCATTCAGGATTTTTAAGGCCTTTTTTTCTCGTAGACAGTCTCCACGTCTGCATGGGAACAGACTAGCCGTGCTCATGAAATGGCGCGTTAATCAAAAGGTGTGAAAGCCTCACTTCCTCCCTCCTCCCCCCCAATCATAAACAATTGAAATGGGAGCTAAGTAGCAAATCTTAGAGTATAACTACTCATAGAGGACTGCTTCACGAGTTCCTTTTTTGAATAACAAGATCCTAAAGCGCTTTACCCAAAAGGTTTGCTAATGTTCACTGTATCCTCCTGCCTCCAGATGAGTAGCCTCCTCCAAAGCAAAAGAAAACAATCGGCTACAAGTTTCACTGATTGGGATAAATACAATTCATGGAAGTTAGTATTTCATTTATGTTCAAAATAGCACTACCTTTCAAATAACTAAGTATTCTCAATTTAGAATGGAGATTGTCGATTTTGCTCACTAAGCCCGATGACGGAACTCTACCATCTGACTATGAGCATGCTATTTGTTTATTCTTCATGAGCCGAAAATTTTTCAAACGATGTTCTTTAGAAATGAGCTATCTGAGGAGTAGAAATATCTCATCTCCCAATCAGTTTACCACTCCGTTATTGGTAACGCCATGAATTTGCAAATTCACTTAGGAAAATTATTTTAAAAAAATAAAATTTACCCCTTCATTCGCTAAATCCTGTGCTTAGGAATGCAGCTACGCCTGAGCACTTAGCTCTAAACTCGGTTAAACTTGTGCTTGCCAAAGCGGGTAATTATTACTGACGACTAAATTATGCATATGGCGCTATTGGGCTAGGCAGAAACATCGTTTTTACTGAGTTGATAGCGATAGTGAGACAGCAGATGCAGGAGTTTAAGTTTTGATCGCACAAAGATGACGGCTAGATTTTCCGGCGCAACTTCCTAACCCATCCCTAATATTCATTTCTTGAATTTGTCGAAATGCGTCTCATTATTCCTTGGGATCTCAAATCGCATCTCCTGCCGGAAACAAGGAAAGTAATTGTACCTCTGCCTGAGGAATCGTTACCTTATGATTTAAAGAAATGGAGAGCTTTGGCTTGAATGATTTTGCAAACTTTTTCCTTAGTGGATAATTTTGCACCCCATGTCAGGGGTATTCCGCAATAAAGTCATTTAAAGAGGGATTAATGGTATGAAATTTTAAATTTAAACTCACACTACCCAATCTACGGCTAAAAGCGTCATAGTAGCTTTGATTCGCGTCTGCCATTCATGTGCAATAAAACACATGCATGTGGAGGAAAATAATCGGTTGCAATTTGAAATGCAACAGTTGGATTTCCGTTTTGAAGTTATTCAACCCGAAAATCCCGAGGTTTTACCTTGGATTTCACCGCTACTGGAATCGGAACTCCGGTCATTGGAAAGAGTTATACTACCTTATAGATAAAGGCATACAAGAGGTATCAGGAGAGGAACCAGACAGATGGGGATGTAGTCACTACGAAGCAGTACACCGTCCTCTGCTACCGCGTGCGTCTGCACCGCAATCCCAGCTTCTACATCTTCATCCTCGTTGTGCCCTGCATCCTTCTCTCCTCCCTCACAATCGTTGTCTTTTGGCTTCCACCCGAATCTCCGGCCAAAATGATGCTAGGTAAGGCAATACTCTTTGCTTTCCCATCATGTAATTTTTACCCTGTAAATATCTTAAGGAAATTGCCCATTATGACGGTCTTTTTTAAGCGACTCTTTGGATAAAATTCGAATTAATCCATAAAACTATTTCCCATTGAAAGGCGGTAATTCAGGACAGAATAAGACGAATTGTTGGGATTTTTCACGAATGGATGGTTGATATTTCATTAGTATTTTGGTGTTGGGTATTTTCTAATGCCATTTGCTCCCAGGCACGTGAATGTAATATTATTGAGTTTTCGATCCCCTTACAATGCGACTTACTCGCATTAGTCGATTTATCTTACTTTTCTTTTGTTTTACCACCTTGTGCATAAAAACCTTTCACACATTCGAGGAACGCAATTCTGCCACTGAGCAAGGTGAAGCATTCAACTCTACGTACCGCCATTGTTGTTGTTGTCTTGCGAATTTGATTAGAAGCTGCCACTGACTTAACCGTCTTCCAAAGCTGCTTGCCTTGTTTTGCGTAAGCAATGAGGATTTTCCGAATCGCAGTAGTTCTTTTACGGAATTGTTTGCCATTTGCTAATCAATCTGATAGCTGTTAGGAGATTTACCTCAAGTGCATAAACAACTCTAAGGTTATCAAAAGTGTTTCCTCAGAAAATGCAAGTTTTCGTCTATATTTCAAAAAAATTCTTTATATTCTTAATTTTGACGAACATTCAAACCTATAGGTGAATATATATGCATATATGTAGTGCCCCGAGTCTTCCCTGTGGACTTCGTGCGTGGTCAGGGTAGCATGGGAGAAACTACTTCACGGATGTGCAGAAGGCGGCCCAAGAGGCTGTTGCCGTGGCCCGAAGACCATGCCGTCAAGTGGAAGTACGGCCTTCCCATGTAATCAAGCACAGAGTTAAGCAGTCAAAGTAGTGTACATTTATGCTCGGCATGATCTTCGGAACTTCCATATATCAAATTAAATATTAAAATTTGCTGGATAGGAATTTAGGCAAGTATTTTTAGAACTCTTTAGCATAAAACAGAGCTGGAATATTCGTAGTATCAGTAGTTTGGAGAAATTTGAGCTTTAAATTCTTAGAAATTTATAACACAATAGTTCACAGCAAGACTTTCCGAATCGCTGATATGAATAGGTAGTCCTCAAACCCTCAGTTAAATCAGTTTTAAATTAGACGATGGTTAAGCGAAGCCGTGTTTATGCAATTGGATAATTTAAAAAAAAAAAACTTAGGATCGGGTAAAATGTGGTCCTTTCTTATTGCAAACCATAAAAGAGTATAGAAATAAAGTAAAATTAGCTTTAGAACGAGACAAAGGTGTGAACTTTAGAGATGGGAATTGGTTGCAAAGTGGAGTTGGGGTGCCAGTGAAGATGAGTGAATAAAAGGCATGCACGTAATCATCCGTTTAGTAAATACGGAAATGGACCTGCGTTATGCGCATATAACATCACGTTGATTGATTTAATACGTAAAAAGCCATTTTTGTCTTAAAAATATGTCCATTTTCCAAATTCTCAGCTCATCAGAAGTTGTAAAATTGTTTGGGCTGCCAAATAGACCGTGACTAGCTCTTCAGTCTTTGCTTTTGAGCCAATAACAATGACTCACAGAAACAAAAGTCTGATACATAGAGCTCTTACATGCGAAAAAAATAAAGAAGGAACAAGCAACCAGCAACTATCCAAGACTCAGAACTATTAAAAGGCTATTGATGGTAATTTCTTTTGTTTAATAATTTTCTTTGAGCTAAACTATTTGGCATGGTACGTAAATGGCGTACCTTCCTACTTATGGTGAAATTCATATCGGATGATGCCTTTGCCCCAAAGTAACCCTCATTAGCGTATGATAGAGACCTATCATCTCCATTGCAAAAGGACTTCTTTAGCAATAACCTCGACGATCTAAATACACAGTAGTAATTAGTAATGACAGCAAACCCATTTCTCCATTACTCCTCGGATTTTCATGACGCGAAAAGCGTTTCATCATGCATGGCCTAAATTCACTAAAAGTGATTAAACGCTGAAGCAGTTGTGCCTCCAATTCATCAAAAGTGCCAGCGTTATTGCAATAGACCATAGAAGGAGAGCAATTAAGCATAAGCGAAGCAATTAGACCTCAATTGACTGGTGAGACCTGCAGTAGAAAAACACTTGTCAAACTAAAGGCCAAATACTGTTTAATGGTTGCAGTTGTATTTTTCTAGAGTGTGGTTGACATTAGCGCATAAATTAGAATTCGAAGGCAATGAATGATTTCTAATGGCCACTACTGACACTGTCAGAGACAGCCTTTAGAGAGGGGATGAGTTATGTGAGCGGTGAGTTCTTTGTTTGATGCTCTAAAAAAACTCTAAAGGCTTTTTCTCTCTGTGCGCAGTGATTGCTGTCTGTGCACAGTTTAGGTTTTACGCTTTTTTGCAAATACATTTTAATCACATGCTTGTATGTTAGGTCAAGAGAACACCGAGCTGTTAAAATCATACAGTTTACCCATGGCCTAAAATGCAATCGTCCGATTTCAGTATCATCGTTGCTTACGTATCCATCTCCTGTCCTCCTTCAATGAGTCCAAGTTCCGCCAAATTCGTTATTATGTAATTTTAGGAATGAACATATTCGTCACATTTTTCCTACTTCTCCTTGTGTTGGCCGGTCAGACGCCGAATGCTGTCAAGGAATTCCCGCTGATAGGTGAATAACGGTCTGCATTAACCAACTAGGTGTCAAGGCTGCTTATTTGGTGGAACTTTTTTGACGTAATAGGTGCCTACTTCTGTCTCAACATGATTATGATTACACTATCGACGTTTCTTGCCACACTCGTCATTCACTTTCACTACCGAGGTGCTCGCAATGGTCCACTTCCAGCCATTCTTCATCGCGTAAGTCAGTTCCTATAATTTAGCCAGCCTACCATCACGCCATTTTGGACGAGCGCACTTTTGCGTGCGGCAGCATTTGTGTACAAACTGATGACGGCTTCATGACTTTATTTTACTCATGAAATTCGGGATATTTTATCCTCATATCTACATGAATAATTGCTTATTCCAGCGAAAATGTGCAGGTTTGAATTATGGCAGTACTAAACTTGTTAAGATCTCTTTAGTCTTTAAACTCTCACTGTTAACAAAACCTGCTGTGTCCTAGGGCGAAGATTGTCATTTTGAAAAAGATTACTAGATTTGCAACGACCTACTCAGCTGATGATGTTTTGAAGCACATGATTTGGTTGAAAATAACTCCACATGTTCTGGATTGCTTATCCACATTTCTGTGGTCCTATTTCATATTTCATCTAAAGTAGTGTGTTAGTACTCCATGGCCGATTATCTAAAACGGAATTTTATTTTTCCGTTATATTTATGTGAGATATGACATTTACTCCTCATAAGCCCATTTCCCTTTTAGCTCATTCTGTGTTTTACCAAGGTAGGCAATGCGTACCAAACTATTACGGATGTGGGTCAATAAGTCATCCCTGTTTTCGTTCAACCATGACCGATTTTACTATGAAATCGGTGAAACACAAAGACTCATTTAGCCTGGTTCAACTTTAAAAATTGGAGTGGCTCTAACCACTACAAAGGAGTATCACCAACGTAAAATGCATGCACCAGTGATCCATTATGCCTATGTAGCGTCCTGTGACTTCCGTGAAGACGAAAGAAGACGTAATATCGGGGTGGAATGTATGTATATTCAACATACAGTAGGACTCGGGGCTAAGGACATGGCCTGGAGGCTAGTCCACCTGGCGAAGGCACAATGGCCGAGCACACAAGTGGCCCCTTTACCAAAACCAAAGGTTCTACAGCCAGCCACTGTATTGTACCTGCATCAGTCGATGAGACTAGAACGCTGTATTCTGATACTTGCGTGTATATTTCAGATAGTAATCGAGGGAATGGGTCGCCTTATGATGGTGCGGCAGAGCATTCCGCTGCCGGAAGAGAAAAAGACACTAAGTCACGTAGTGACACGCACGGGGGCGGGTGGCTTGAGCGGACGCAGCTCTCGACGCCGCAAGGTCCGCGTGCCTGAGCTACCCTCTAACAAGTTCCTCGAGGACGATGACGATGATGACGACCACATTATCAACACCAACACCACAACTAACAACGAGTCGCCACGGTGTCCGCCCTTCGGTAGGTACCCCAATCGGTTTTACAGAGGCCAAGACCTTGCCAAACTGTAGCTTTTGACGCAATCCTGGAGGTCGCTGTAAATTTTTTGGCTAGCCCTCTGAATGGTATGGTTAAATTCACATAAGTGCGGCTAGATGACTCTCATTCGCGTACTATATCGAATTAAAATACATTAGTTATGGCTTCTGTCCTTGTTTTGGGCATAGCCCAAGGTGCTCCCAGTTTTGCACTTAGGGGCTAGCTATTACTGTGTTAGTTTAATGCACTAAAATGACTTCTAAGGTAATTTGATGCACTTCCAGATTCAAAAAATAGCGACGTATCTCATGATTACTTCATATGTCCTCTATTCGGGTGACTGCATCGGATAATTACGGTATGATATGCAAAGATTGGAGCCCAAAGGATGGACAGTAGGGTTGTAACGAAATGATAGCTAGCTAAAACAATAATAAGTACACTGCAGCAGAACTTAACAGATACGTTGTGGTTTGTTATGCAAGGGCCAACAACAAACTGCATAGATGGAGGAGGAGGTTGGAAAAACCAAATGTCCGGAGCTGGTAATCGGGCCGCTTACAGTGTCTCAGGGGCGCATGCAACCTGTCCAGGCTGCATGGGGCTGGGCGATTCAGTGGAAGACCTCTCACGGCGCAGCGGAGGCACATCCGGCCCGCTTGATTGGCAAGCCTCGGCGACAGAGCCACTGCGAGGGGAGCCAGCGGCAAACTTGGACTCCGAGGACTCACCAATAATGCTGAGCTCGAGCACCAGTCTAGAGCGCGACGTGCGCGAGTTGAAGCACTACGTTCGAATGTTCGTTACTCGACAGAAGGAGGGCGCGCGCAAGAACGCCATCGCGATGGAATGGCGCACCATGGCACTGGTGCTTGACCGTCTCTTCTTCTTTGTCTACATCGCCACTATCGGTATCACTGTGGTCACCTCCCTGCCCCGCTCCAAACGCCTCGAAGGCTCCAACTAATTTTTCTTCTCCCTCTCTTAACGCGGATTCTAGCAACTTCCCTAACAGATTCTTCTCCCAACTTCAATTCACATTTCCACTTCTTCCCCAACCGACCAAACCACTTTCTCCAAATAAACCAATTTTGATCAAACATGAGTTTTTTAATAATGCTAACCTTCATTTGCGCTCCCCATTATGCTAAAATGATACTTTCTTAACAATATTTTGAAAACAGCAGAAACGCATTCATTTGACAAAAAACTTGAATAGCCGATTTTTATAACCGGTTTTTCGATATTAGGGAGGTATTTTTTAGTGGAACATATTTGGAGCCATTTCTAATATGCTCAAAGCAATAGTTGTTTCAACTTCTCACTCATTTTGATTTAAGTTTACCAAATTTGGTCTGTTTTTTTGCACTAAATGACATAACTATTGGACGCATAGACGTGAGTTACCGAGGTAATCGAATTCCAGATGGTCATCATGTTTTCTGAGCGTCTTCTACTTCTCCCTTTATGGATTTGACCCCGTGGACCACCGCAACTTATTTGCCTCTGTCAAGTAGCGATGTTAAAAATGAATATCTAAGGAAGTGTTTGCGGCATAGGTAGCTGATGTAATAAAGCTAATTGGTGCCGCTAAATCGGATCGCAGTATTGACGGGTTCGGCTCATATTTGGGCAGCCAAATGGTGTAAGACGGACACATTTGTGCTTATTTACACCACTGACGTTGTGACCTCGGTATTTAAGTTTAAATATTAAAATCAACTCATCGAGAAGTTTCTTGACCACTAGCGATGCGTAAACTTTAGTTCAATTGCCACTTTTAATAACTATTATGACTCCCGATACGTCTTTCTGATCGGATTCGTTCTTAATAACCCCTGGCACATTTCAACAAGCGGTGTTCGCGAACGCTCCGTATTCTCGTCAGGGATCGGGAGCGCGGATAATCCCACCCGGTGCGTATCAATATATTTAAGTTAAATTAAAGGCATTTTTTAAAGAGATGGTATATTATAGGCAGTAGCTGTTTCTAAAGCTGTGTACCACTTTTTAGTAACTTCCTGTGACACTAAAACATGGAAAACCTAGTAATAAACAGGATGTAAATTGTATGAATTATATGATTTTTTGAGCTTTAGAATTGGAGTCCGTGTGTTTCTAGAGCGTCAGAAGAGGTTTAGTATTCAGTATTTACGAAAAGAGAGAAGCACTTTTCTCAGATTTTACAAGCAATGCCACATTTCGTGCACCAGGAAGTATTGTTTCAGTTCCATAATGTAGATTTTGGGTGTAAGTGATTATGCCTGCAAACCGCTGAACGCGCAATAGGAGTGCCATTTGACATTTGTACCTAACTAGAAGTGCGAATTAACTTAATGATTGATAAGTTAGTCTCTATGATTATAAGATCATTGTAATAGTAAATGCTGATGTAACCAGCGACCTCAATCATCAAAAATACATCTTGTTTACCAATCCAAATACCGTGGACATCCATGGCGCAGCGTCAGGTCGTCCATTCAGTCGTGCTGACCACGTCTATAAGTTTGCGCCTCAGCGATGGTTGCTGGCATCATTCGCCGTACATGTGCATACTTGACAGCTGAAGGTGGTGACGACGATGACTCACTGAACATGTCATGGTTGACTTGATGGCTTGTGAGAGGAGCGGTGGCATTAGCCGTGAAGATCACCGGAGTGAAAAAACCCACTGACTTTGTGACTGAGATAAAATGAAATGAAGCCAAGTGGTAACTGTTATCGGGACTCCCAAAGACGACAGTAACTGGCAGGAGATGCTATCACGACTGGGAGGAGGAATTAACCGAGTTCACTATTATGTGCCATCAAAAATCAAAATATCGCACCATCCCTTTGCCCAATAGAAAATCTAACAGTTGTTTTACTACTTCACTAGATTCTTTATTTATAAGGTATCAAAGACATCCGTAGAAGTATTAATATACCAGGGCATGCACGAAATTCCCGATGTGATTTGCGTGAATCAGCTATATTATGCATCCTTGCCCCTTCTAGATTATCAAGGCTGGAAACCAGGCAAAAAGATGTTTGTTTTCAGCAAGAAAAAAAATAATTTTACATCCTATCAGTTCGGATCAAAATTGGCCTGATAATTAAAGACTGATTTTGGAGTAAAAAGGTGGAATCTCGGTCTAAATAGCGTTTGAAAAAGGAATTACGAGTCTGAAACGCCACCGGAGCTCGTCACCAGAGTTAATGGTGCCTTAATCATCCGAGGCGCGTAATGGCCGATAAATTGTAATAATTAAAAAACGGTTGTGATCTTTAGCCCTTCCGAGATGACCGAATTGATTGGCAGTTAACGGATACCATTTTAAAGGCACTCATGCACTGGCTGTTGTGACGCAAAGAGAAGAGGAATGAGAAACGGTCCTGGATCCATCAAGTACATGCAAGTACAAGTACAGAAGAAATAAAGACCACACTTTTTTTCTACTAATAGCTTCGAGCTGTCATTGTAATTACTGACTTCATTCTGCTAATCGGTGAAGAAGAAATCAGACTCATGCGTTTTATTCACACTAGGTACTTGTGGACGCAGCATGGTGTAAAATTGTGTGTATGCACTGTTTAAGTAGTGCTTGGATCGGCCGATTGTAGTGATTTTTCGACGATGGCGGCGCTCCGACCACTTGTAGGAATAACAACTGCGGTTGAGGACAGAAGTTAATGGGACCTAAAATGGCCAACTCATCGAAGTTTTAGTCTACGAGATGAGACCTTTAGCTACCCCAATCAAACCTCAGCTCGAAATATCTGTTGTTCTCCTTATTTCCAATACAATTTATTTCGATCGGGCATAATACATTCAGTTTTATCTATACCCTACATTCAACTTGCATAGCCTTTAGCACTGAAAAAAAAACAATGATACACCAAGAGCTGAACCATTGGAACCAGAATCATCACTGAAATCCTTTCAACACAGGGATTGCTTCAAGACGCCTGTTATCGTTCAACAAGGTACATTCTCCTGGTTCCAACCAATAGCAATACTGTCTAAAATCAGTTCGCTTGATTCTAGTCAAAAGTGAACAACAGCGCGCCTTTGATCCATGGTTCTTGTGGAGGCAATGGCGTGGCCATAAAACCGAAACCCATAACACTTTCAAAAAGACGTGTTTTATGACAAATTTGGTAATGTGGCTCGATGTGGCAATAACGACGAGAGTTCAAAAGCCACACAGAATTGACGAGCCCTATCCGAGGATAATTGATACTAATGGGCGCTCCACTACACCATGGTGTTCCGGCCACACGGCACGCCAACCAATAGAAAGCGCACCTGTCCCACTACAGCCACTGCCTTTCCCGTGCCTCGCACTATTCCGACCGTCTCGGTTGCTGGCCTGTCTGTGCCACACACGCGTGCGCGCACCCTGTGCTCGCGTTGTCCGTCCGCGTGTCCACCTATCGGTGCTCGCTCACACGTGCGCTGTGTGGACGAGACCGAGACTAAAAGCGCTCGCGTCAAGTGTCGCGCTATCCACACAGCATTTCCCTCGTCTGGCAATCCCTACACGCGCATGCGCACCCACGCACATGACTCGATAATGCAAGGAGAATGATTTCTTGAGGCGAAAAGGGGGGACAGGTTGGGGGAACATGGCTTGCCTGGTTGTAAAGCGCTTGCCACAAACGGGTTCGTTTCTCATTGTCGCCCGATCGCCTTCACAGCAAGATTGCGTGGCACGCATTCAGCAATTAATGGTCGATTCGTGTAGCGCATTTACTACAACTAGGAATCTATTTTTTAGCAAAAACTTGTGCAGATTGACTGTGCTATAGACCTTGATGACCCTATGAAAACGCATTAAAATGGTGCTGCTTGTTTTGTTGACTTAACACTGGCCTATAAGGAATGATAACGCGGGTGAAGTGGATAGTTGAGAAAAATGAACCGCCTACAACATTGTCATTAACTTTGCGGGAATAACTATTCTGTGAGACCGGGATAGTGACCTCACCCATTCCGATAAAAAAAACTCATGAACGTTTGAAGTGAAGTTCAGCTTTCCTCAAGGTTTGAAGAGTAGAACAAGCCTCGCCGTCTGACAAGGTGACGCTGGGGACCACGAAGTCCCATAAACTTACCTGATTTGATCGCCCAGGAATGAAACAGTGTACATCACGTGTAATTCCAAATGTAGTACCACAAGCTCGCACAAACTCACGAGTTATACTGTGCAGCGATCTGAAAACTGGTTATGAAAATAGTTGCGCAACAGCTCGCCGAGCCCCGTAAAATTCGCCAAGCGTACCGTCCACCTTATGGGACGAAGTCGACAAACCAGTTTCATTTAATGTGAATGACCAGTAATGGCGCAATAATCGCCTCACTAAAGAATAACTTTTGCACTGAAATCGTATTTACCTTCCACTTGACTGAAAAGGCTGTGAATAGAGCGTAACACCGTGAGGTGGGAGAAAATAGATGGAATTTCTGCATGAATTTCCATGAGGTTAGCACAATTTGAGGCAAGTTGTGCCAGAGTGTTAGGTGAATAATTCAGAACGAGAGATCACAGCGAGATCGAAACTAAAGCTGAGGCGGTTGTCTCCATTCCCCAGCCACATTTTGTGGGCTAGTGGGTGAGTCATAGGCACCTACCGGCAAATTGGTAAAGATGGTTGTCACACTGACACCTTAAAAACCGCTACTCATGTGTTGCAGGCTTTTGACCAAGGGTAAACAGCCAGCCATACTTCTGGGACAAATAATGAGCAACCAAAAACAAGGTCTAGCATTCGGGAGCTGAGATCTCCCTCAACTGCGCATACTAAAAAAAACTTGCACAGTTTGACAAAGAAATTATTGAGTATTTACCAGACAATTGTGTCACCTTTTGCTCAGCGGCAAACACTGTAAGTGATGAAAAGTGGACAACTATGCAAGACAATTTGGGGCTTCCTAAACACTACTTCCATTCCTTACAGAAAACACCACTTACACTTACAAAAATCATAAATGACAGTGAAATGTCTCACCATCAGCGACAAAAGTATGATACCGATCAGTTGGCTTAACAGCCTGAACAACCGAGGTGAGACGTGGGCACAACTCCTCGATGACAAACTTGTCGCGATCCAACGAGACGGTTCGGTTCGGTAGTCATAGCTACAACAAGACCATCCTGCAAACGCCTAAAATATGTGGGTTTAATGTACAATAAAATTAAATTTTGAGCAATGCGCACAGATGTCAAGAAAAATGAAACGATCCAGACCATGAATCACAAAACCTAAAAAGGTAGGATTCACGAAATAAACTGCTGAGTCCGAAGCAGTTTAGGATAATGGCTGCTCAGCATAAACGGAGAAACAACATGTAAAGTATGCACGTGTATTTATTTGATGATGCCAGTATAGGTGCAATGAGAATAAAATATACATGAGGAGTGAATTAACATTACCGCCACAGAAAAAGGAACAAGTTGGCCTAGGCCCAAATAAAACATCCATCAAGTTGTCATCAGCACGTGTCAAGTGGCAGTAACGGTAAATGTATAAAATTCCACAGGGGTAGTCGGTACACATCGAGCACTGTACAAACATGAAAGGGTGACATCATCGTGGTCGTATCATTTGTCGTTATTGTGCACGTAGATAAAAAAGGCAACTAGTCACTGTACACAGTGGACGGGGGAGGGGATTAAAGAAGAATGTACAGAAGTGGTGAAGAGGATGGGCTACCTGAGGTTATGTGGTGGAAGGGAAAGGTCTTTCTCCGCCTCACCGTCCTCACTTGACGGCGAAGTGGAGAGGAGAGCGAGGCATTTGATCAGCGTGCTCGACGCTTCTGTCCCCGAGAGAGCCATCTCGCACAACAATGTCTCGTAGGCCCTCAGCTGCCTACCAGCGAGAAAGACAACATGGACGCGTTTTGAAAGATTCACACAAAGGACCGGCTATAAACTTACCTTCGAGCGGCAGACGAGTAAGTGGCCAAATTGTGAAGGATTAGAGCAGCCGTGAGACGAACGTGTTTGGTAACAGGGCCCTCTCGCATAGCATCGGACGTGGTTGGCATGAAGTCAGCCTGCAGAGCCTGTCGGAACTCACAGTCGGCTACTGCGGCCCTCGTCGCACTGAGAGAGGGTTTCATTGTGGTCAGAGGGGTCAGAAGAGATCCCTCCGACTCCACTGTGACACTGTTTGTCGAAGCAGTGGAGAGAAGCTTGTTGGGTGCACCAGGAGGATGTGTGGCGCAGTGCTGCTCGTGCAGGTGGTCCAGCAGTGACAGTGAGCTTCTCCGAGTGCCGGACTCTTTACATCCCAACCACTTGCAAGTCTACAAGCCCAGTCAAATGGAGTACCACGTCTTTGGAGTTTACAAAGGGAAAGCTACGGTCAGGTGATTATTCACAGTAGTGACTAGTTTGCAATAAAAGCCTGTAGGTATAGCAATGGAAGTAGAGGGGTGAAACCTTAGTGGATTTGGAAAACGAATCCAGAGGAATTACGGATTTGGGTTTCACGAAACTAACAGGAAATGATAGAGCTCAAAACAGGTGTGAGTGTAGTCTGGGTTCAAAAGATGGACTTCTTAAGCGCATGAACTTGGCAATGGCATACACTTTTGTAAAGGACATGCTATTAGTTATTTAGAAACGTTGGGCCAAGCTCAAATTACAAGGGAAAATCAAGTCGATTGAACTTTTAACTTTCATGGTAACACGTGGAACAGAGTGGAAGAACTTACGATTTCCTGTTGACCTCTAATGGGAGTGAAGTGAGCAGAGTAGACGTGGGAGAAGAGACGGTCGACAGAAGGGAAGGACTTTTGGCATTCCGCCCAACGACAAGCGAAGACTGTAGGAGGGACTGTGAGGCGTGTCTGCTGTGGTACTGCAGCAGCAGTGGCAGTAGTAAGGAGGGGCTGATGATGTGGCTGAGGAGAAGTTCCGGGCCCAGGTCCAGTTGTGAGTGCGGATGCCACGGCGGGCAGAATGGTCGCGGCAGTAGGCGCGATAGAGAGTTGTGCATTGGGTGCGAGAGAGTATACAAATACCTGCTGGGCTCCTCCAGTCACTCCACTCACGGTGGAAGTAGTCATGAAGGTACCAAGGCAGGTTAAAGTGGGTGTAGCGGCAATCTCGGCGCCAGCACCACTGCCACCAGTCCCAGTGACAACGCCGGGAGTTGTGGCATTGGGAGCAGTGGACTGCATGACAAGGGAGGCCCGACACTGAGAAGAAACCTTATTAGAAGTAGTGGGCAAGAGGGTGCGAAATTGCAGAACGCCCTGTGAGCTATCAATCAGGGTAGCACCCGTTGCACTCATGCCCATGCTTCCGCCTGCCGGGCCACCGCCGCTCCCGCCACCAGTACTGCCGAAGCCGTTCAATACGTGCTTCCCGTCCATGCTTGGAAGGACTATTGCAGAAGCTGCGATCACTGGCTGTTGAAGGTGTATCCCACTGAAATTGATGAAATACAAATTAATATAATTTAGGAAAGCTAAAATCAAAGCATGAGTTGCAACATCTGAATTTACTACAGGTTCAGCATAATTCACCACCAATGTCTAAGACGTAGTGACCTGAAATAGAGTGACAGTGGAGATGAAGTATGTAATCCAAAAGGCTTACGGAACGAGTTAAAAAGATTGAAAGTGGTTCAAAGTACATAATTCAGCTCTCATGGAAGGACGCAAGCGAAAGGGATGATACTGCTGCTTACTTGGGGGTGAATTCGATGGGACCATTGGAGGAGACGGGGATGAGACTGTCGACAAATGTGGTGGTATTGGTGGCGAGAAGTTTGATGGGATGCGCGTTGGCGCCATTGACGAACGTGGTGTTAGTCAGCGCTCCGCCACCACCTCCATTTGCCTTGACTGCATCCTCCACCAGACGCACGTGCTTCACACCCGCGGTTGCCTCCGCAGCTGGACCCTCGATCAAATTGACCGCACTACGTTTCCGATTCGACTGGAGAAGAAGAGGAAATACGGTGTCTTTGTTTCAACTGCATACAGGACTGCGGTCGCTTTTCGGCATCCCGTGACCCGGTCTTTATAGCTACGGCATGGAATTATGCACTCGCCTTGTACATGTTTACGACAAAGCCATTTCTAGACCCTTAGGGTTTATAAATTCCCTGGGGAGAATACAGACGCCACAATATTGAATAGACTGAGGTAAAGCTGCCAGTTGACTGTTAATAAGAGGGCTCTCAATACTCCTCAATTCATAAATTAAGAATGCTTTCGTAAGCAGCGCTGAAAATAATCAACGAATGCGTCTATTTTGCTTGCAAAAACGTCCGAAATGAAAGTATGAACCCCTACAAGCATGAGTAGTTCAAAACACAGATAGAAAATGCGATTCAAAAAGGTCATTCACTTCCGGCTTTTTGATTAGGGCCCAAATGAAGCTAACTAAGGTCATACCTACTTATTAAAATTACCCAACAAATGAATTACCGTTCAAAATACCCCGACAATGGGGGCCAACACATGGTGCTATCAAAAATGATATGCAACAAGTCAATCCACGGTAAGAAAGGGAGATATGAGAACTGTAAAGCATGCCGTACTGTTCCGGTGGTAGGAAGCCCAGCGCTGGTTACGCGAAAGAAGTTTGGGGAATTTTCACGGGTAAAAAAGGTGCCCTACCGCAGCCCCCCAAAATAGTGCATTTTCACATGTCGCACAATTCAACCTTGGGAAGAAAACTGGACCAGAATGAAGGTGTCGGTGGGAGAGATATCCCCTTCATGAAAGGCAACTCTCACCAGAGATCGAGGGAGAGAGCGCACAAGCTGGCGGGTGCGCACAGCGCAAAGGAGGCTGTGCGTGCGTGTGCACGCGTGACGTGATAACGACAATAAACGGAGAAGCGGTGTGGCATCGGTAAGAGAGCGCCAACCACTGCTACATATGCGGCTTCAAGGTCCTGACACACGCATATATACATACTCACGTGGCCTACACACATATGGACACGCAACACGTGCCTGTGCATGCGCGCTAAGTCAACGCACGACCTTGGCATGCCCCAATCAGGTCACTAAGATGTCGTGCGCATGTACGTTTATGTGTTTGTGTTCGTACGAAACATGTAAACCACGTGGAGGCGGGGAAGCCAGGCATCGCTACGCTTTGGATGGCATCACTCACCTTCGAGGAAGCCGGTGCGGTCGTCCGGTGGGTGAGACCCTTCCCTTCAGAATTCTGACTCGCCAGACACGTTCCCAGCATGTGCTGAACGCCTGATGAAAAAAGCAAGGGTAGACTCGGGCGAATCAATGAGCTGGAGGAGGGAGAGGAGACTCAAAACTCACCAAGGGTTTGCTCAACCGGTTCAGGTGCATCTACATGTTTGAGCTTGTTGTAGTGGATTTCGACATTTCCATTGGGAACGAGAACCTTTACCTGGTCGACCGGGGGAAACACCATCCTAGAAGGCAAGTGAGAGCAATTTTTAGGCGAGAAAGTCGTTTTAATGAGCAAAGTGCCACGTGTGCGTACTGCTATTACTACCACAACAGTGACTAAGCACAGTGTTGTTGACTCACACTAGAGCACGGAAACAATCGCAAGCGGTGCACGCCCTGGTTAGGCACTATTGGCGATCGCCTGCCGCGAGGAAGATTAATTATTCGAAATACTATTATTCATTTAACTGGTGAGCTGAAACATCCTCTGCGCCGCTATCGAGCCATCTACATATAGTGCGAAATGTGTTTATAAAACCAATTTCCCCTGACAAATAATTGATGGGAAACTGTCGAGCATCAGCGGTAACAAACAGTAAAGTTAAAATACGGATTACTGTAAAAAAGGACTAAGAATGAACAGAAAACGGGATACATTCTACCGTGGATCAGTGCTTTGTTCAGTTAGATAAGGTAATTAATAAATCGCCGTCTTTAGCGAAGTACAGACTGACCGATTTGTGTAATCGAAACCCGACAAAGCTGGGTTGGATACAAATCGATAAAAGTATATGCAGCGGATCCCCCATTACCAAATTAAAACAACGATGCATGCTTTGAACTATGCGCAAGAGGGCGATTTACAAGCAATATATATGGATGGAACTAAAAACCTGTGGATTTTATTTGGAAATACCAAGGGCTAGAAAGTGGCAGTGACTAGTTAAGTCACCAGGTCTAGACAGACCAGCATAAACGACAGTGCATTGGAGTAACGAAAGAAGTAGAAATAAACATAGAACTGAGCTATTTTCCAAAACAGAGAATAAACAGCTGCTTTAGGTGCACTCAAAACTGGGCCTCACTTGATCATGGCATGGAAGTCGCCCGCGGAGAGAGCCCCACCGGACGAAGACCCAAACTGAGCCTGGTGGGCCTTCTGATAGTCAGCGTAGATCTGAACCCGTGGAAAGCTCGACTGCGGATGAACCTCGTAGTTCTTATTGAGCCAAAATACTGCGAACTCGCGTTTGTCTGTGGGTGCTTCGGGATACGGCTTAGGCAGGGTGTTTATGAGGGAGGGGGGTAAGGAGGGGGTGGAGGAAGATGACAGGAGAGGTCCTCGCGGTTGCTGCTGCTGCTGCGAAGGCGGGGAGGAGCTAGTCTTCCGTTCCACCGCTTGCTGCTGCAGTTGCTGCTTCCCGTTGGTCACAGAAGAGGGGATAACAGAGGGCTTGGGCGCCGTGACCACCACAGGCAGGACCTGAGTCTGGGGAACAGTAGCGTGCTGTTGAGGCGGCACCTGAGTGAGCACCACCGTCGTTGACTGTGGCTTGGAATCAACAGCCTCGACTGCAGTCATCAGTGGGGTGACAGAAATAGTGGTCTACGAGAAACATACGAAACCAACTAATAGTAACTCAAAGAAATGTCAATCCCGCTGATTTTAGTAATCAGCGAAGTACTAACCCAACTGATAAACTTGTTTAAGAGTGCCTGGACATCTTAAAAAAAGGGTGAAAATTCCCACAAGATGATGGCAGCAAAAGGCTGGGATTAAAATTTTGACAAGAAATAGAAATCTGATGCTTCGCTTAAGCATGAAAACTTGTTGGAACAGCAAGATAACGGATAACATGACACTTTGCACGGATATGAGCCCAAGGCAATCGTATGAACATCGGTGTTATAAAAAGGGAGGTGGGTTTCAACGCAGATAAAAACTAGAAATTGAAGCATAAAAACATCACTTAAAAGTAAAAAAAGGAATTGGATAGCTCGGTGGAATTGCAGATACCGAGCACCAGACTGTTAGGCTACCGGACTCAATGGTTGAGTTCATTAGCTCACATTCACAAGCAGTTGGACCAATCATGAGAAGTCTAAGTTTAGTGAGGAGACAAATGTTAAATCAAAGTGAGGATAACGCACGATATACTGACGCGCACCTCGCAAGCTACAATAAGGGGACGGAAGATGTAAAACAGACTTTATTACCATCTATAGTGCGCTGGTAGTAGTTTAGAAAAAGAATTGCTGAATCAAACAGATCAATGCTATCAAACACCACTGCCCCTCATAAAATTGGTTTCAAGAATTTCGTGAAGTGCAAGTAAACAGTGTTAATAGAGCGAAAGCTAAAGCAGAAGTTCGTCAACAGCTAATCATTCTTTCCCAGTAAAACGCAATTCAAAGAATGTAAACCCTTTCGGAGCTGTCAAGGAGAAAAAGGAAGGGAACCTACCTTGGCTACGGAATTGGGTAGCGGGACGGAGGACTCCTGCGCTGTTGCGGTCGCTGGCGTCGGTGGCAGCGGAAGGGGAAGCGGCTTCGCCACAGAGGTGGCGACACCTGTAGTTGGCACTGGGACGGCATAGCAACCGGCATGGGGCCGCGGCGCAGGGCTCAGAAGGAGGCATGAAGTGATTGTGGGGTTTGGAGCCTTTTTCACAGGCTCCGGTGGAGCCATCGTAGGTGCGACCGGTTTTTCCATGATACGCCTTGTCGAACTCGACTGGGACATACTAGCCGTCGCAGTATTAGTGGGGGCAGCAGTGGCTATTGAAGTAGGACCCGGTACCTGCAAAAATAGAGAGATAAAAGATCAATACTGCCTATCTTTTTGGAGTAATCCAATACCAGATTGGCAAAATTTACACAAAAGACTCCGACAGTGCAAGCAGTGCTAGTTTGGGGGTGATGGGGTGTCAATTCGCATTAAGAGATTAAGCATGTGAATCCCATACGCATCGTGTCGTCCTGCACACATAAAATCATACAACTTGTGAGTTATTACTCGTGGAGCACACAAATACATACACAAAGGGAGATGGATCCAGCTATCCTTTCACGTCTATTGCGTTCACTGCAGCAAAGAAGGAATACATCAGCGAACATCGAATTGCCTTTATTCGATTAACAGATAGACAAACTAGGTGGACCCATTATTCTATGAAATTATTTCTTATAAACTCTCCATCACAGGAATTCACGCCCTCAAATTGGGCAGTTGTTGCAAAAAGAATTCAGATCGAATTAGTGCTGGTGCAGTGCAGGATATATTAAATTGCTATCAACTCATTTTTCCCTCAACAAAATACAACTCAAAGCCAAACTCGCAGACAGGTAATTAAGGGTGGCGAATGTACTAATACGCTAGGTCACATATTGCAGGATTTCAGTCATGGAAATAATTCTCTTACGTTAAGGATGATATTGAAAGGATTCTATAATGTTCCTTGATATCCCACTATAGGAAGGACGTACACTAACATTACTCCCAAAAAGAATTGAAGAACTCCAATGAGAATAATTCCTGGAAAAATGGATGCAAATAAGTATGTTGTAACACTTCGAAACGACTAAAAGATACGAAGACCAAGCAAACACGAATGAGTGATCCAAAAGAGCTTACTGAATAAAAGTACCAGGCACATTCCTAGGATGCTAAGGCAAATTAGGGGATAAGAAACTGAGGTCAAAAAATAACACACCCATTAATACATGTGTAATCTCGAAACACAGAACACAGGACAAATAAAACATTTATACAGCAGCTTTGAGCTGAGAATGTTAGGAAGTGAAAATAAGGCTCTACTTGAAGGAGAAACGGTGAGTCAAGAAAAAACGGGCGTGCACAAACCTGCATAACTCGAATCCGGATGAGACCATCAGAACCGAGGGACTGCGCCTCGAAGGTAAGGAAGCCAACGAGGGTGGAGACGAATCGATGCCTCTCGGTGAGAAGAGCATCACAGAGCGCTGGGCCCTGTGCCGAGAGAGCGAAGAGTGCGTCGAGAACCAGCACGAGCATGTGAAGGTCACGGAGGCAGGCCAATTGGAGGATTAGACCAATCACATGCCGTGGCAGTGACTGGGTGAGGAAATCAATATTTCTGGTGGAGGCCTCGATCAGGTAATTGTGCATGCTCCCTGGGTTACCCTGATGCGACTGCACTGGAGACTCGCACAGGTGGCGCATTATCATAAGTCCTACAGGCAAATTCAAGCGACAGTGATTTTCTTCGATGGTAAGTTGAAAGTACGCATTTATAGATATTTGTTTCAGTCCTGTGGACTGATTTCTTGTATTCCGATTTGGGACTCACTTGCTCAGATGCCTGTTAATGCGAGCGTTAATTTTGACACACATAAACAATAAAATCACTGGTTAAATTGGCCAGTGTGGAAGGAAGCCGGCGAGTTCTGACTCATACCTGCCCGTGTGCGCAGCTAGGCCAAAAGGTTGCCTGGATTCCTGTTTCGCCCGACTTTGGGCACGACAATATGATGGTGGGAAATCGTCCTGGTGTCGATGAAACAAAACACTTCAAAGTAAGCACTCAACCGGTTTTCAGGTAAGTTAAGAAGCGAGGCAATGGATCGATGCCACCTTTTTATGAAATAGAAAGCAAGGCTGCCGTGAAGACGACATATTTACCAAGAGATCCAAACGTACCCCTGATGGTGTCAACCCGATCTTGGGAGGATAGGAGATCAGGAAGGAGGTGGGATAAGACGTCGGAAAGTGGACCGATGACCGGGAAGTGGAGGTAGGCCAAAGTGTCTAATCCGAGTTGCCGCAGGGCAGTATGAGAGGAGTAAATGCATAGACAGACGAAGCGGAGCACGTCGGGCTCCTGGCTGAGGATCACCGAGTTGCCAGACGGTGTTACCACGAGGTTGCGCAGCACCATGGCCACCAACTGCACGCGAAAACCCTCCACATCGTGATAGGTCATGGTGTCACGGAAGGTCAAGGGACAGGAGTAAAAGGACTTGTCAGGGCGCTTTGACAGGTGCTCATCTGAAAGAAAACACCACCCTCGCTCAGAGGGCGACGAACGAATAAGCAGCATTGATTTCACCAGTAATAGCACCACTGAGATTGCCGCAGTCTACGTTGACATCAAAGTCAAATAAATAGGACAATGCGACTAATAATACATTAGGGTATCGGCGGTCACCAAAGTTCGAGCAGGGGAACCGAGGTCAAAATCATGCCCCTATCTTCTGCATATAAGAATATTGTTACCATGATAACGACAGGACCATAATAACACGTGGGAAGAGGAGCGGAAACAAATCACTTACGATAAAACACATCAGGGTTGAGAAATTGGCAACCATACTTGCTGAGGACCACGCTTCGCCAGAACTATAAAATTAGTGAATAAGAGAATTGCGGGGTTACTCACCGTGTGGAAATCTCGATTACACTGCGACCGCCACGCATCTTTTAAGAGGTAATAAGAACAAGGACCTGAAAACGTCGAATCGGATGAAAGCAACAAACCAGAACATACCGGTGGAATAAATTCCCACCGCAGAAAGCATAAGAGGAAGGATTTGAGGACAACGAGCCAAATCAAAACCATTTCGCTGAGAGGATATGAGGAGGATGGTATTGATTGCGTAATCCAGTTCGTTCGGTAAACCCGACTCCAAAGCTAGCAGGAGAGCTCGATACTCCACGGATTCGATGAGATCGGTGCTTAAATTCCAGCGGTGACGAAGGTGATTTTCAACTACTTGAAGATTGGCGGAGTCGTTGGCGAGATCAATTTCCAAGACCTGTGACACTTCCGCACCCGACTGCCCATCCAGACTGCGATGAACACGTTCAAAGGGCTCCAGATAGTTTTGAAAGACATTTTTTACGGCCTGACCAATGTTGACACAGTCCCGCTCCAGGGAAATGGCACCAGCAATCTCGTCCCAGAGGGACGAAGATGTTACCTTTTTTGAGCCACCACGAAGAGTGACTTCATTGTACAGCCTCACAAGGCTAACTGGATGCCCGTTCAGCCTCGGTTGTGAATTAAACAAATATCTAGGAATTGCGAATTGATTTAACTAAGAAAGCCTACCTAGGGACACCCCGGAGTTTGGCCAATTCGGTGGCAAATTGCTCCTCAGATATATCCAATACCAATGAACTCGAACTGCCCACTGGAACGTGAACACGACTTTTGTGTCTTGAGAGCATTTACGGTGTGTAACTAAGAGAGAAAGTGGGATGCATGGCTGGTGATACTGGAGGAGTAAAGGGGATCCAGTGCGGTGTTTCAGAGCTCAGGTCGCGTACCCTTGTGGGGGAAGGAGGTGGAGGCACGCAACCCACACTCAGCTGATGGTGACGCGTGAACGAAGGACAGTCAGGATACGCGCGCTATTTGCAAGAATGCCGTGTTGCACTTCAAATGGGACGTATGACGAGATGCGTGTGCGATGCTGTGTGGGTACGTGGATTTACGCGCAGCTACGCGTAACACACACACACCCAGGAGTTTTAGGCAATGCGGCGCTCGAGGCAGGGCGCAGACAACAGAGCGTAGGACGCTGGTATCTGGTCGCGCAAACTTTAGCCAGTAGCAAACGAAAATCTATGTGCAACAGCGTACGTCCTTCTGGTCTGGGTTATCGCCCCTAAACTGAGGCATACCGAACAGGACGCAAAGCAGTGGGACGGACAGGCACTCCCTGCGGGGTCGCGCTGCCAAACCTATTGATTAACAAGCCCGCTTCGACGAAAGCCAGTCAGCCACTACCACCGAGAAATCAGCCAATCAGATCACAAAGAATTTCCAAACAAATACTCATTTAATAAACAGTAAAATTTTGCATAATAAATAAATGCAACATGGATGAATAAACAATTTTAATGATATTATATAGGCATAACATTAGAAAAGTAGAAGGTTTTGCATTCGACCTCAGCTGTTGTTTAAGTTGACCGCAGAATTTCAATCTTACCTGCGTTTACATGGTTGTCGCATCGGAGCTAGGCTTTGGGGCGGAAAGACGGGACTTTAATATCCCGGGTACAGCAAAGTGCCTCTTTACAATCGTTTCGTAGACAAAGTCGGCAAAGCTCTAGTTTCGTTCTACATCCCATGCTTAAGCTGTTAAGAAGGCATGCGGAACGCAATTCGAGTGCTTTCACCAGGCATTTTGTTTTCAGGAATATAAGTCGGTTTCTGCCTTATTATAAAGGGCAATATGCTTAACACATAAAGGTGTACTTGTGCCAATTAAATATTTCCAGTGCAAATATTGTAACCGGGTCTGAGTTCACTTCTCAATTTCCGATGAAAGGTGGTCAAAAGAAATCACTGGAGTTCTCTGGGGTCAGCATGACTCCTTATTGGTATCTACAACTGCTATGACCTCCAGGTGCATAGCCGCTTCGTTGTTTCTCACCACTTAGAGTCCAAAGGCTTTAATACGCGTGGTCCGTCGCGGTTTCGCTTGTGTTCATTTTGCCTTACCCCGGATTTGCTGTTGCTTGACATTCTTCTCACTTTATTTCAGTGCTGTACATCATAAAGTGCGCTCAAAATCACCATGGTCTTCGTCACGGTGACTATCAGCGCTACCGGCAGTACGTTACGCGCAAAATCAGGCGCATGCGCAAGTCACTGCGATTTCAGCAAGGTACTCGTTCTCGTGTAGTTCCCAAGAAGCTGACTCCCGAAATAGTCACAGACGCTCGCTATCTCATCCTATCCGTCTTTGAAATCGAACGCTGTTGGGCGTATGCCATGCAGCTCAGAGCTGAGGCAAATTCGGAGCCTCGCAAAAGATTCCACATGATTTCACGTCTTAGCAAAGCAGCGAAATGTGCGCAAGGGCTCAATGAAATCATGGCGAGTGTGCCAATGTGTGGCGCACAGACCAAGCTGGAGTTGACTGCTTACATTCAGTGGATTAATGGTATTCTTCACTTCGAACAGCAGGTTGGTTTCATTGGTCGTGAATTGAGGCTGGGCTATGATTTCGTTAAAAGCAACAAGTGCAGTATGGCAACAAACAGCATAATGGTAGCAGCTGCTCCATTGTCTATTGATTCATTTAATGGTCAGCCTTTTTCCTGCGCTCCTCAAAGTCATTAAAAACTATTGCATTTGTGAGTTTCTGAAATCCTGTTTACTTGTATTCATCCATACATCAGGATTGGGTGAAGGCGAAAGATTTGCTGGAGTCGGCGCAGCAGATCTACACGGGCTTGGCGAGCTCTGTGGACGAGGACCTGCGAGCGGTGTACGCGGCGCGGACCGGCGAGATTCTGCCGCAGATTCGCTATTGTGCCTACAGTGTCGGCGATACTTCAGCAGCCAAGGAGCTGCGGGAGATGCGTGCCGGTGTGGAGGGTACCCTGGTTGAGGAGCAATTGGACGACCTTCTTAAGCAGATGCAGACCCTCCAGGCCGGGTCCGTGACCGAGGTCACCTGGCTTGGTACTACCATACCTGTCAAACTGGAAAAAGCCCGGCTGGCTGTTCTGGCTCTTCAGGCAGGTTTTACGCACTCCGTTCTCATACTCTAGCAATCACGATGGAATTCTACTGCCGTAACCCAGCCACTAGCTCACGTTTCGCAGTCTAGCTTCTATTTCTGTCCTTCCTCTTGTGTCAATTCTTAAATCTTAGCGGTACCAATGTGTTCCGACATTTCATGCTCATGTGTTAACATCTATGCATGTTATGCTTTGGAGTTGACCGCAAAAAGGACTTGCGTAATCTTTTGGCTACTTTTGTAACTTTAAAACTTAATTTTGAGTTGTCTCTAGGAAGCAGATGAGCAGTTGGCTAAGCTTCCGTCCAGCTACACGAAAGCGGCGATTTGCGATTCGACTCTGAAGGTCATTGTCGATGCATTGGTCGCTATTCGGGAAGAGATGCGCTGGTTGTCTAACTCTGAGGGGGTTGCTTCTGCGGGTCTACTGCCTGTGCAGGTCTCTCAGAAGGCTAATGCTACTGGCATTGAAAAGGTAACGGAGCTTTCTTTTCTCCTTAAAACATTTTTTTTTAATTTGTAAGAATGAGAAAATGGGTCAATTCATTTAGGGTCCAATAAATTTTTGTGACAACTTATGGGCATCCACCTCTATGGTGTATAAGCTACTTTTGTCTATTTTTGCAATAATCAGTGATGAGATTTTCCCGTTCCACACCTAGCTTCCTCGGCTGCAGCGTCTGAATATATACATGCAGTACTCGAAATTGAGTAAAACAATTTGGAGGACCCTTTACCAATTGGAGACGCTTATGTCAAACGTCGCACCGGAGCACCACCACGCCTCGTGGAATCTCATCACTTCAGGCTACCACAAGCCGCACGAATTCGCTCGCCTCTACGATACTGTCGTGCAGAACCTCCAGGAGGTGCTCACTCTACCCGGTGGCATCCAAGACAACGCCGAAATCAGGGCTCTCATCAAGGCCAAAATTGCTGCTTATAAAGCTTTAAGGTGGGTTTCCTAAGTCCTCATTCGCCTGCGTACGGCTGCAATCGGTGCTGATTTCTGCTTTGACTGCTTCAGGTGTTACTACCTAGCTTTGGCGTACCTTCGAAACAATCGTTTTTTGGAAAGTTCTTCGCTTCTTCAGCGTTGCCAGACGGAGGTGAAGGAGGCGGAAGCAAGTCTTTCAAAGGCTAATCTGCCGGAGTGTACTGAGGCAGAGGCGGTGCCAGGCCACTCACGCCCCTCCCTGCTGCAGCTTTTGCGGGATCTGCAGGACCAGATGGACACCGAAATGCTTGCCTGCAAGGCCGGCTACATGCTAGAACTCGCTGCTGGTGGAACCTCGAATGAATTCGTCGATGACGCCACCGTCTCTGCCTCCATTCCCAGAGCTGTGCTTAAGGAGGTGGGTTTTTACCTCATTTCGCATCTCTAATGCACACCACATACTCGACGGAACAACTTTTTTAAAGTGAATGTGCAGGCTTTGACTTATTTCTTACATCAAACTAGGTTTTGTCTCAAAATTGGCATAGCTAAAACATTGATTAATGGGCTACATAGCTCAATCTCATGCCTCATCCTTGGCTATCTCGGTTGTTGCACTCCGCGGTGACAGTCTCTTGATCCTGATAGTTTCAATGAATCCTGTGTATTTGGATATGATTCCTCGGACCTAGTGCGTTATTAGGCAGGACTCAAGGAGGATATGATTTGGGAACTAGAACTAAAGATGGTACAATAGACGAGTTCAAAAATTCATGTAATTGGAAATAGGGGCTTTTAAGCATTTTCATAATGACCATGCTTCGTCTTACCACACATCTGTTGTTGTGCTACTCCTGAGCTCTTTCCAAATGGGAGGCGCTAGATTTCAAGGCTTCACTAATCACTGTTTTGACTAAAGTATCGTAGAATTTGTTCATATAGCTGGGATTGGCGTCTCCTTTTATGTCCTGGTGGAACCCCCTTTGAAGGATAATTACTACGCTACCGAGAGAACTATCAATTGAGCTCTTAAGATGTTTGTTTTATTCATGAGGGAGAGTGATACTCAAATTGCCTCTGGAAATGTCTGACATGACTTTTATCCCTATGGAGCAACTTAACGTCTCCATTAGAATATCAGCAAATCGCTACCTTACTCTCATTTGAACCAGGCGTTTGATGTTCAAGTCGCGCGTGCATGTAGTCAGCGGTCACTGGCTATATATGCTTAAGTGTTTTTTTTACTGATACGTACTACCCCTGACAGAATAGTTATCAACAATCATTGCCGATACGCCAGGTTCTATGTATATCTGCATGTCCTTTTATTGCAGCCGCTGATCAGATCTCCGGGTGAATTCGTCCCCGAAAAGGTGATCTTGCGAAAGCTGACTACGCAGCCAGCGCCACTGGTGCCCTTCCCACCTGAGTTTGAAGCGATTCCGGTGAAACCAACCTTCTTTGATCTAGCCCTCAACCATATTAACTTCCCCACACAGCCCACGAAGGAGTCAGCCTCTGCTGGTATCACCGGCTTCATGAAGGGCCTCATCTGGGGACAATCGAAGAAATAGGGTGTCCGCCCCAATTTCGTCCTCAAAGCCTCTAACTCCTCTTTTCCTATTTTCTACTCAATTGCGTCAATCTTGGTTATGGGTAGAGGTGCATTACTTTAATACATCCTACATGTCGTGATTATTGGTATTGTGGATATTTGGACCTGGATGAATCATGGGTCATTTTGGGTCATTCTGATGCATTGGTGACAAAAGGTTAACCTAGATGATTGTGGTAGGGATTGAAACCGATGCGTCTCCCTCGCACAGTGGGTAAGGCTGGTAGGGCGAGAGGCGTCTGTGCCGTTGGGTGACATTTCCGATGGGTTCAGTTTAAGTTGCTCGGCCAAGGGTGTATTGATATCGATGTGGGGACGTGGAACACCAGGCCTGCCGCAGTTATTGAGAGCTGCTAAGGCATCTATCGGGGCAACCGCTGCTGCCATGCCATAGTTTTACACATTACCAGTAGAGTATCAAATACAAATAGGCGGAAAAAATGACCTAATGGGTATGGTAGATTCAGTGCATTTCACCAGAATGGGTAGGATTAAAGGGCCCAACGGGTATCAAAGTAGCGAACCCGACTGTTTTGAGATAATTTCAGCCAGAAAGGAATCATTGAATTAGAGCAATAATAGTTTCACACCGAATGAGAACTTTACGAGGTTTTAATTAAGTACAAGAAAGATATCCACATCAGTTTAAAAAAGCGACTGCTGTAACGTGAAAAATCACAGTGTCAGCGAATATGGATCACCAACGTACTGTGCTGGATATGTATATTCTGCCCGAGTACTATGTCCTCTTTCGTCTTCAAGGAAGCCTCTGGACGCTACATTGCCGTTATACCAGTTATTGCGGCACCCTTTTCCTAGTAAACTAGAGCTGGGACTCAAGAAATAGGTATACGCTAACAAATAACAAATAATTTTTCTCTTTCTTGTTGACAGCAAAAAGTGGTTTCGCTATTTGCAACTTTAAGGCCTATAATTAAAAGCAATGTTATAACGTTGAGCGAACGCGTATTCTGCTGAACTACTAGTCCTAGCAATAACTATGTTTTCATCGCCTATGCAAATAATTAAGTCAATCCATGTAATTACTTGCCGAATTTAGTCCTATGACATTGTTTTAGTAAGCCATAATGACCTAGAATTTGTCGATGCATTCAAGAGTGTACGGGCTTTGTCCCTTTAGGCGTTTGTATGCTGGCTTTCGGGGTCAGGTGGGTTTTCACCCACTTGCATCATGAAATTGATTTCAATTTTGCCTCAGTTTTGACGTTATTAGTCACTTTTTACCAAAATGGCTGTCAGACTTTTGTTCTTCTTCCTACTGTGACTCCCATCAATGCTTAATTTCTACAGTTTGCCATCCATTCATTAAATGATAACTTCGGACCTCCATAATTACTATTAAGCTGTTTATATCGGTGACCTGATTTGTCGTCATGTCTGTGTTGCATGCGTTTCTGTTAAAACAAGTGTTTACGAAAGTGGCCAAAGTATTATCTTTTAAAGCGTTTTTAGGGTTGGCATTGCACATTTTTTCTACTTCCCCCTCCCCCTATGTCACGCATTCTGCAATTCCTTCTTTAATGTACACAGCTTTCAATTTAAGTAATAGCTTATTTTGTTACAAAATTCCACAAAGTTTAGACCTGGCAAACCGTCGATAGTCCTTCAATTTTTTAAGACAGTCACGTGAAATAGAAAGAAAAATTATTTAGCAAGGCAGTAGCCACCTTAGCATTATGTTGAGATAATTTGTAATACGTCATATTAAGGCGATATGTTTTGCTGGCATTCCAAGTGGTATCTCATATACTGCTTATTTCTCTTCTGTATTGGGGTGTTTTCTTGTGTACTGTTATTAGCATTTTTAGTACGAATGGAGAACAAGGTTTTGTCTTCAAAACCCACTGCCGATATTCCAGTTAAGGACGATGCTGAGGATGCCAGTTTTATTTTGTACGTCTCCATTCCTTTTACGTGTTTTCAGATTTTTAACGCGTGATGTTTTTGTTCTTTCCTGTATTTAAACACGGCAGTAGATATCTTGTTATATGCTCTAAAGTGTAGCCGTTGCAGTGCCAAGTGGGTATGCACAGCAAATATGGATACATTTGATGTTGTTCATGACCATAATTTCAATAAACTGTGCTTGAATGCTTTTCGAAGGGACGAATAAAATGGGGATGTTAGTGATGTATGTTCAATGTCTGGTTGTGCAACTGTGGGGTTTTTGTTTATGGCGACGACGTAAATGGGCCTTATTTTTGAATTCATCGGGCAGTCATATTTATTCGTTGACATTTTTGGTGCATTGTTCTTGAATATGGTAGTGACCTGTTATTTACAGACAATTACAAATGGCGGCGTTACTCATATCTTCAAAAGTTCAACCGCTCAACTTATCCTTATTTCCCGGTTTCTCTCCGGGAAATCATCTTCATGTCACACTTTGGAGCCTTTTTTTCTAAGATAAATTGCGTTACCACTTTATTGTAATCTCTGGTTTAGGATTGCACTCTTTTATGTCTATTAATAGGACATTTGAATTATTTCTGGCATGATGGAATGCGAGTAGTCAATAAAAAGTAGATATTTGGTTCACTTTTAACCAACATGACTGTTGGTTAACGGAAAAAACGTGTGCTTTTCACTGGCTAATGGGCCTTGAAAATATTTCAGACTTAACTTACAAATGTGATTGGGTTATAGTGGACGATCCTACGTATATCGTAAGCATTTTTGGGGGCCTTGCACAGAATTTGAACTCTGTTGTATTTCTGTCACTGTTTACAGCTTCTGGAATGTGAATGCTCGATACTCAGATTGTTGTAGATCTAGAGTAGGTAAAAAATGCACTATCACAATCATTACTATGTATGAGAGGTCGTAATTGATTCACGAAATAGTCAGTGGCTTTTATTTGCGCACATGAGCGTTCAAATGGAAATCTACCAGTGTGAACATGCACTTACGAAAATGCGTCGAGAATATGGACCGGTGTTGAGGTGGAGTTAACCATCTTACGATTGAAGGTAGTCATAAATCGCCAATTCAAGCGGTACTAGAAAGAAAGTTGGGAACAATATGCATGGATAGATTACTCGAATCATGCATTATTTTCGCTCTAGAAGGGAACGTTTCTTTTGTGCAGGTTAATCCAGAGGTTAAAAAGGATAACCTTTTTAAAAAGTAAATGGAGTTTTACAAACTTATTTTAGATTGTGGAGCATGAAACGGTGTTGTGTGAGGGGTTTTGTGTGCCCATTTGTTTAATGAATTGGAATAAGTATTTCATTTTTTTTCATAAAAAACGGGTACTTTGTGAAGTTGATGGACTTTAACTTCTCTCTACGGTAATCGGACTTAGCAACAATGTTTCTTTCGAGTTCTGGGCTCGTCTCTATTGTAGGCGTAGAAGCTAGACACACTTTGCCTTGGCTTTATGCTATGTCCTCTGGATAAACAGATGATAGGCTGTTTTTTAAAGTGGTTGCTGTTACTTGAACCGTTTATGTACCATTGGGTAGCATAGTTTGCACCTCCCGTTGTTTTTGCACACAAAGGCGCCCAAGCGATGTGAGCTTGCATTGTCTTATGGCATATTTCGGATACCTCATTCGCTTTAGCTCTCGTAAACACCCAGCGCCGTGCAACGAAATGCCAAACAACCATGCCCACGCACATGCATATGCGCATATCGGTCCGTTTGTGTTGGGAAGGTTTGCAACTTCGTAGCAGTCGTGGCCATATATGTGGGCTTTTTTGTGCTGTAATTGCTAGCGGTCAGTTGTTGCATGACTTTCCCATCTTTCTGACATGAGGAGTCTCAGAGATGAAATCATAGTGGTGGGCGTGGTCATCCCGGCCGTTGATATCCGTTACACTTAGAAATAGAGTATGCATGGATCCATCATTTTGGTGAGCTTCCGCACTATTGCTTGATCTTTTTTGCCATTTCACATCGTTGAATCCTTGACTATGTTCGCATTAACATGTTTTAGTTCGATTGGATAAATAATTGAACTAAGACGCTTACAATTCTTCCTTTCAATGGGGACATTATAAGTTTTTCTTATTTTTTAAACAATTACGTTAAGTAACCAGTCTAAATCCCAGTCTATACTCGTGCTTTTACAAATACTAATTTTACGTATTTTTATTTCTTCATTCGCTACATTTTAGATTTCCCTTTCGATAAGTGCTCACCGTAGATTCAGATACCTAGATTTTCATCTTTCGGCAACTGATACCTTGAGTGTGCTTTTGTCAGGGCTTTTGAATGACTGACTCTAATCTAAGGGGAGAAAGGTTAATGAAGTACTGGACCAATACGTCTCTATCAATCAACAAATCCAAGCATCACTTTCCATCACGTTCTCTATTTTCTTTACTTGGGAAGTTTACTCTGTTTAAATGCTTGTTTGTGGCTGCTCCTCCAGAATACTTAGGCATAATATTTTATTGTATCCAAATCCATTTCTTGAACAGGCATATTCAGTGCTGTCGAATTTGAAATGGGGCAATCTATGATACATTATTATCTATTGAATGTCACTTCCTTTGATCTATATGCCAAATACCCACAGTATAGTTAGTGTTTATGTGTAGACCTCTTTGGAAGAAATTCGCGAATCTCTTTCAACCTGACAGTCCTCTTTACAAGCAAATCGCATCAATACACTTGTATTGTGTGTATCGTGACTATTGCTACGTGGTCAAATAGTACTTCTATTATGAACTGATTAGTTGGCTTCTAACAATGGGAATTTTGTTTGTCTACCCAATTCGTCGGATCACATCAAAGGATGCGTAGACGTTGGACAAGTTTACACTACCAACGGTAGTCAGCTGTTTCATGAAATGGTCTCTTGTAAAGATATCCGAATACATGGTATAAATTATTAAAAGACACACTCTAAACAAACAGTATCCGAGGCTTCTTGTTCAACGTTAATTTACCTCAATGCTGTGAAGGCATTCAGCTGCGAGTCAAGTGAATTCCGCTTTTTCTAGTATGAACATACGTTTGGTGTGCAGTTGTCCACGTACTGTGACCGTATAAATGTTAGCATTCCTTTGAGCATAAAGAAACTATACATTTGCGTTAGTAATTACTCTACAAAACTGAATATTTCTATCTTTGATTTGGAGGTGGTTAGTGTAACTCCATTTTTTCCCTAATTTCCTAGAATTAGCATCTTCAGAAGTTGGCTATAAGCATTTTTAGTAAAAATGGTCAATTTTAAAGCATAATGTGTGTACTGTCAGTTACGTCCTCAAGTGCAACTAAGGGAACTCTCTATTTACTCCGAGTGATGGATTTTTTGATAATTTAAAAAAACGAGTTTATTAAATCATGCCCCCATCAGTCCTCGCAGGTTGCAACGTGCCCACGTTTTGCCCATTACCCTTAGGTTAAAACCAATCGTGCATTTGTTGCGGTCAGCCATAAGATACAAGCTAAAAGTGTAGTAAGAGTACCGGAATCGGTCCGACCCAAATCTAGATGTAAATGACCGTAACCTTACCAAAGCTATGTCAGCGTTCTCTAACGAACTTTAAAATACTCTCTTCCGTATTCAAGGCGCATTTTCTACAAATGTGATTGAATTTTCTCCTGTCTGATTCATCTAAACTTGCTTGTAACCCTCTTTATTAAAGCTTGGTTTTGCAAACTGTATTATTTACTGAAAATGGCAGCATGCAGCTTCTTGCTTTCTCAACCTTAAACTATTTACCATAGTCGTCCCCCAATAACATAGGTAAACATTTACCGCGAATGCACTAAAACCACTTTAACACTTTTAAAAGATTGGTGAAGTGCATTCTTCTAGAAGGAGATAGGAGTTTTGTATTGCTGCTAGTAGCTGCTTCCTTACGTGGGTTCGTTTGATCAACTTTTTAAAAACTGTTTGATCGCTTCTAGGCTTGGAGGCATCGCTAGGGGAAATTAGCATGCGATTGATAATAGAAAAGACTAGAATGATCGAAATTTCCTGTTTGGCTTTTCGTTCACTAACGTGTTCGGAAGTGCGGCCTCACTTGAGCGTACACTCATCCTCAGACTCTACACTAGGAGGATCGGTAGATATTTGGCATGTAGGACAGTGTTAGATTATGGATAGATGTGATGGGTTCCTGTTTTTGACTGCCAGCTCCTCGACAGGAGGTAAGGCGTCCCCGACACCACGAGGGACGACGTCACCGTGCCAGGCCTCACCGACGCTTTCGAAAAGCGTTAAGCCGGCAGAAGTGACAACAGGAATCGGAAGTGGTGATAGACGAAGATACCTCAGCGAGATTGAGCTCTGCGACCCTGACCTTGGATACCCGCGGGTGGCGAACCCTACCAATCGTAGTAATCCGCGCGGTGTCTGCCTCCTCATCAACCAGCGCGATTTTGATTCAGCCAAGACCGGGCAGGAGCGCCGTGACGGCACCGATGTCGATGCGGACAATATCGAACGCACTTTCATTCGCTGTGGCTACGCTGTTAACCGCGCTACCAATCTCACGCTCCGGAAAATGGAGTTTCTTCTTGATGACGGTTAGTCATTCTCCCACATCATCTTCTACCATTCTCTTTTTCTAGCACCCTAAACTGAATTCGAATTGGGAGAAATTTTGTGGATTTGTGCTATTTTGATTCATTCTCTGTTTTTAATGTTGGTTATAAATGTCGTTGGGACGTGATCGCACTTCGCTAAATGAGAATCGCTGTGCAGTATCCCATAAACCCGAATCGTAATTCATCAAACATTCCAACATGCTTAATTTTCAGTAGAAGATTAGCCTCGGACATATTTCATTCTTGCAAAAGGATTTTAGGCGCACGTATGTACCACCCGTTTAGCGAACCGTGTCTTGGTAAAAAAATATCAGTGAGCTTTTTTATGGGATTTAGACTGCCATATTTTATGACTACGTAATGACCTGTGTGTCTGTGGCAGGTGCTCCATGTGTGGCAGACCCGGTCCTCCCTACCCTTAATCCGATTTCATTTCTTATACTACCTTTCTCAAGCTTGGTGAATAACCTAAAAAGAGGTCCCTAAATTATTTATTTCGGATACTCACAATCATTTAGCACCTTCTCACAAATTATGGTGAAGCAAATGGAAATGTGCCTGCTTTTGCTAATCAATTTCCTTGTAGATTAGTAGTCCAGTATTTGCTTTGTGATAAAATACCCCTAATTCTCAATTTCATGAATATACGCTTTGAATCATTTTCTGGGTTTAATCCAACGGTAAATTGCTCTTAAAGAGAGTGCGCCTGAAACTACTAAAAACAATTACCGCGTCATAAACAGTGCAAAGCATTGGAAATAAGCGATTGAGACTGATTTTTTGTGGAAAGGAAATCTGTTTAAGGCAGTCTTATTGAGTTGAGAGTTGTCTACAACCTACATGCGTTTGTGGTCGAATGCGAATTAGATAATTGGTTGATAATTTACAACCAAAAGCGAAAGTTTATTACATTCAATATGGTTGATCAGAGGCGTGCATAGTGGACTCAATTGTTCGATCACTGCAAATTCACGAAAGATGATGTCAACAGGAACAAGATGTGTGTATGAATGATTGGTTCCACTAGCTTCTTTTTTGCAGTGCGATCGCAGAACCACAGTAAGTACGACAGCTTTGCTTGCGTCATCCTTAGCCATGGCGCTGAGGGGATTGTCTACGCCTCCGACGGGACCATCAACGTTGATCGTCTCATCGGATACTTCCGCTCCGATAGGTGCCCTACCCTCGCTGGCAAACCGAAAATGTTCTTTATTCAGGTGCGTCTTGGGTGGCACTGAGACCGTTGTTGGATGTATTTTACATAATGGGAATCTCCATGAAGAAGTGTAGCTCCAACTAATCTCACTGTAAAGTCAGAGGATTTACTCAGAACTGTTTAGTTCCCTCCATAGGGCTAGAAGTTATCAATTATTACGACTTACAATTTTTGTATCTCTCCATGTGCCGATGGTGACTGAGAAATTTGGTCTCGAATTTAATGGCGACGTTTCGACTGGTGTAGTTTTGCTTTTGTCAATTCACCACGTAGTTTAGCCGGCTGCATGTGTTTGTGGCACTTTTTGCGCATTAAAAGGCCGTACGCAACTTATCTCAGGTCATTGTTTGGAAGTGGTTTAATGGCAGTCTTACTGTTTACTGGTATTCATTGTTACCAGGACTCCGAATAATAAAACCATTTAATTTGATTCAAGTGAACGTTCAGGTAAGCCATTAGTCACTCTCAAGTGCTCACATTAATCAACAAATGCAGGATACTTTGTCTGGTTCAGTTAAAGCTGACTATTTGACCGTTCAATGTATTCCTAAATGTTTATTATGTTGCATTTACATCTATTTAATTCTATTTCCTGTGGAGCTCTACAATCTATTTACCAAGGTACATTTCTGCCCTCTCGAAGGTAGTGTTAGAAATAACTTTCTTTCCCATCCCTCGCTAGTTCTCCGGTTCTGTCAAATCAGAATTTGCAGTGCTCGATGTCACCTGTTAGCGTCACGCTCAGCTTCCCTTGTGGTTAGACAGGCCCGTATTCTGTGACATTCGGTGTCTTAAAATATTATCTTAATCATTGCACCACTTTGTGGGGCTCACTTCGGCCTTAAATCTATTATCATATGATTCAATTCTCGGTCTTAATTGGCGTAAGTTCCGTACAATGTAGCGGGGTGTGATGGGTCACCGGGATCTGTGCAGCAGTAGCGCCACTTTAAAATCCGGAACTATCAGAAGTGAATCAACTTAGAAACAAGTACTGTGCACACCGAGAACCTCTCTCTTCATCCGGTTATAGGTGTTTTAGTAAACAGGATGCACTGTACCATCATTGCTGTGTTCGTTGTTTGTTTCAACGCTGATTAACGATGTTTATTTTGAACTCTTAAACAACACCAAGCGTGCCTTTTTTTTCTCATTCATATCTTTAAGGCCTGCCGAGGCTGCAAGTTCGATAAAGGTGTCACTCTCTCTACGGATGCTAGCTCGGACTCTGTGCTTGTCACAAAGCTCCCCATCGAGGCCGACATCTTCGTCGCTAACTCAACCTTTCCCGGTAGGCCGTGCCCCACGTTTGCATTCCCCATTCCTCCACTTGGCTTTTTCCAGTCACATCCTCATGTCGTAGCAGTAGATTTGTCGTCGATCTTCCCAAACCCATAAAAAGGTGACGCAATTCGTGCTGTTTCTCCTTCTAAGCATGCTTATAAGCTGTTTTTTTTCTTTGGACAGGGTTAGGTCTTGCCCCTGAGGTAGTAGTGAAACTGTCCTTGGTTCGTGAAACACATATATGGAATCAATCACCGCCAACCAAGGAGACTCACCCGTTTTTTATGGCCGAGAGAGACTAAAATAGACTCGAGATGTTGCTTTCAGTGTAACAATTTAACACCACTTACAAGTGCCCGTGTGTATTCGTGATGCATTATGCAGGTTACTACGCTTGGCGCAACTCGCACGCAGGCAGTTGGTTCATCCAGGAATTGTGCAAGGTGATAAAGGCGGCGCAGGAGTCAGGCCGGCATCACGACGTGGCCTCACTATTGACAGTGGTGGCACGCAAAGTGGCACTGCTCTACGAGTCGAACACAGGCCAGAGCGACTCCCACGGCAGTAAGCAGATGGTGAGCGTAAACTCCACACTTACCCGCAAGGCCTTCATCGTCTGACAATCTCTCCTGTCCATGCTACCAGTGCCTCTGTCCCCCCTTCTTTATTCTTCGGATCATTTCATGCATCTATATCCGGTTATCGTGTTGTTAGCCTAATGCATTTCATGTGTTTCCATACGCATCACTTGCTCGGTCCTGGGGCTGACAGACTTTTATAACTAACCTCTTACTTTCCAATACTCAGTACCGAGGTGGCAGCCTGTGGTAATGATTTACCGAAAGGGTCGTGAGGTGCTGGTCTAGGAACGGTATGGCGTTTCTAGAAACATTTAAAAAACTCTGAAGGCATGCTCTAAACTATATATTATGTCACCGAGTTAAACCGGTGGGATGGAGACTACGATCCACGAGCGTCGTGGCGCCGAGCACAGTGATCTTTGTAAAAGTCCACTATATTCGTTTTTCTGAGTGGAGTACCTCGGAGAGTTTGGGAAGTGCAGGAATCAATCTAGAACCCAAGTGCATTTAATAGAAAAAGGACTTGAAGTAATTGAGGCCCCACTCTCGAGTGCTGGATCTCGTCGATCTACATAGAGCATTGAGTCCTAACTTGCCTTTAAGGCGACGTAGTCACCTATGTGGATTTCAGATGAATCTGGAAGGTGTTTTGGGAAAATGACTTTAACTCCTCCATCCACGCGTCCGGCCAATTCAGCATTCGATCTTTTGCTAATCTGAAAAGGAAGAAAGAAACGACGGATCGCATGCGTGCAGAGGAGGGGAGAGAGCAACCAACTGTTACCGATTCGACAAGCACAAGTTCTGTGGAACCAATGAGGGAGTTATTGAATCGAAGAGCTGCCGACCGGAGAGCTGATTTCAACTCGTTATGTCTGCGTGCTTTGATTTCCGCCGGCACGTCATCCTCCAATCGGTAGAAAGCACGCGTTTTCTAAAATCGCGGAGAAAAATTGACCCACTTCGCAAAAAGAATCCAGATGCAAAAGGAGGGTAGAACTTACACCTCTGAGACTAAAAGGAAAGCAAAAGCCGTATGCGTACGAAACGCGATCTATGAGAGAAAGTGTTTGATTGTGATCGTCCTCTGTTTCGCCGCAGAAACCAGCGATAAAGTCCGAGGAGATTGCAACGTCTAAAGGAATCGGGTCTGAATAAGGTAACAACGTGCTTGGAATGATCGATTTCGCACGATTGACCAGTTCCAGATAAGCTTCTCTGGTGTATCCACGTTGCATGCGTTCAAGGACCGGGGAACTGCCCGATTGCGCCGGTAAATGCAGTTGTGAACACACGTTAGGGCGCTCAGCAATCAGCTGAAGCACCTATAAAATCATATAAATGAGCGGTGGGGGTAGACTCACTTCGAGATTAAAATCTTTGGGATGGGGGGATGTGAAACGTATGCGCATATTGGAATCAACAGAGCTTGCTGCGTCCAACAGACTGATGAACCGGTATCCACCGACTTTTTGCTTATACACAGTCTTGAAGCCAGGAGCAAGCGTATCGGTAGTGCAGCCAGTGGAATCGATGCCCTCCGAGAGATCACGATAACTGTTTACATTTTGACCCAAAAGAATAACTTCTTTAACACCCTTAAACAAAAGAGGTGATTCGGCTTAATCATTGCGTCACAAAATCGAGGAAAGTAGCAATACCTCGAAGGAGAGTTGGTATAGTTCTTCAATGATAGATTTCAAGGGCCGACTACGCTCTCTTCCACGAACAAAAGGAACAATGCAGTAAGAACACATATTGTCACAGCCTCGCATCACTGAAATGAAGGCCGATGGGCCGAATTGACGAACGGGTTTGACATCGGCATAGGTCTCCTCTAGAGAAAGAGCAAGAGACGCCCCCTTCAACCCTTTCGCTTGAATGTCCTCAATTAACTTTGGAAGGTCACGATAGGCATCTGGACCACATACAAAATCTGCAGTAACTTCGTATCCCTCAAGTAGATTTTCTTTCAGACGTTCGGCCATGCAACCGAGAATGCCTATGCACAGAGGTGAACGATGTTTGCTTCTTAAAGAAGAACGAAAATGTCTCATGCGACGCCATATCTTTTCTTCGGCACCTTCACGAATAGCACAAGTAAGAAGAAGTGCAGTATCCGCCTTCAAGTAAAAATGTATTATTATTAAATCAAACCTCGCTGAGGTCATTGACTTTTTTGAACCCCGCACTTTTTAGAATTGAATGAACTATTTCTGAATCACTGAAATTCATTTGACATCCGTAGGTTTCCATGTAAAAGGTTCTTTTACACGCGTCACTGTTGACACGAGTGAAATTGCGGAAGGAACAAAATGTCTTTGTGATTACACATCGTGAAAGTGGTTTCAGCATTGGTAATATAAGGTGTAGGGCCGCCATTAGGTTTGCTGGAGCAAAAAATGATATGAAATGGCTTATAAGATGATATGCGGCTTAATTCAAGCAACGAATAAACATAGCTCAACAATATAGTTTAGCATGACTGGTTTGAGATCCCAAGTTGGAAATACAAAGAGAAACAAACACTTTATTACCGTGAAACTAAGAGGGGAGTGTGGTACCAGCTTTAAAGATGATATAAAGCCTACGTAGAATTGATTGTGATGCAAATAGGACAATAGCCTTTATTTATACTTAGCGATGTAATAGGCATTAATCGAAAGACAAAACCAGAGGCAAGATAGGAGGTAGAAGGTTGCAAAGATTTCGGCAACATTCCAAAAATACTTTTAACGCAAATTACAAACTTATTTGCCGAAGATGCTTTTTTTGGATGAGACGTTAAAAATACCAAAAGGGTAAACTTTGCGACAGATAACCATGAACCTAGTTGTAATCACGCGTGTACAATTAAACCAAAATAAAATGTTCGAAATATGGGGTTTTGGAGCACTTGCTTAAAGCATGTAATTGGGCCTAGCTCACGCGATTACGGCAACAAGTTCATATTAATAAAACCGCACAAATATTTGGGGAACCCAAGGTCTACTCAATTCTTTTCACACAAAAAACAAAATCACGTCATATTCTAAAAAGGGCAGTCAAGTTTTTCTATAGTCACAAAAACGCTTACAACTACTCTGAAAATATTACTACCAGTGTTGTGTAGCAGCGGGGTAGGAGGATACAAGCACAGCCGGGCTATCATGGCTTCCCACAAAATGGCCAACTACGAGGACCAATGTGTTCCCTTGGTTCAGCATAAAAGTAAATACTATATTGTAATACGATAGTGGTTTGTCCCTCGGTTCTGGTGAGGCGCCACTTTTGTACTTTGAGCTAGCCCCCTTGTACCTCGCTGGATGGGTTGGCCTTTTGGGCCATGCCAACAGCCCAGACACCTTCTCCGTGCTGAATACATATATTCTGCACGAGTGTTGTGTCTTCTTTCGTCTTCAGGGAGTCTCGGGACGCTACAATATACAATAACCGCATTGGTAAATTCAATGGCTTGTTAGTGGGCAACATGGGCAGGCGATAATTATAACAAGTAAAAATAGGTAAGTTGTAGACAGATAATGCCCTAAAAGTGGTATCCGCAGTAAATTTAAGAGCCATTATTTTGAGTTTAAGTGGTGAATACTTCGTTTAACTTTTTGGTTTGCATTTATAATTGTCTTGGTTATCAAAATGCGCAAAATTTTAGTGGCACTCACGCTCTTTCCCCAAAAAGTTGGGATAATAAAAACTCTTCAAAAGCAAGTTAATTGTGCTTTAATTCTATTTGGAATTTTGTTAGGCTGTGTTTAAAGTTCACTCATTGAACGTTTGGATCTACAATGCGAGTGCGCGGCTGTTTCAACTCTTGTCGAATCGCCGGTGGACACTGGTGCTCTGGTGGTTTGGGGTGTTGCTGTCCGACATAGTTGATCTGCTTTTTTATGATTTACAGTAGCTTAGGAGAATTCGTCTGCTTTGACACTGTTTTTACATAAGCTTTTATGTTTTTTAGTTGCTCGAGGCATCTGCGAAAGTGCTGCGCGGCTTCATTATGATGCTCAATGGAATTTCTATGCGATGTCTTACATACCGCGTTAGAGCATCAATAGTTTCATTCATGAAATGCCTGTATTTTGTTGTTTTCTATAGGCATTGGTTATAGGTGTCTTTTGTAATTTACTACGTTAGTGTTCTCTGTGGTCGAGTTAAAATATGAGGACATTTACTTGTTCTAGTGCATCTTTCTTGTTTCTTGGCTTGTTTGAATACTGGCTGTAACTTAGCATTTGACTGAGGTCTCCTATGGTTGATCCAATATCTTATGCTTAGAAATACTTTGATTAGAATGTGTTATATTTTAGGACGGTGGGTTCTGATGTTCAGTGTAGCACAAACTTTGTTGTGGAGACTGTCATCTTCTGTCTTTACAGACATATTTTATGTGCTCAACTTGCCAAGATGCTATGCTTCAACCGTGGACAAATATCAAATCCAGCATGAGCATATGACTAAGGATGAATGCCTTGTTGTGGACAATTTTGATCGTGTTCTATTCACAGCTTCAAAAAAGGTTTTCCGGTTTCTCACTTTCCAAGTTCCTAGAATTGTCACTACAAAGGTGGCTTATTACATCGGGCATTTAGTTTGTTCATATTTCGCGCATCACCTTCAACTGCTGGTTCATTGGAGCTTTTGGTACAACAACGTTCTACGTCGAAGCTCACGTTTCCATTATTATGGACTAATAGCTGTTGTAGTCACCCCTGCGTTAATTATGATGGTGAAACTGAGGAGGCGAACGCTCTCGGTGTTAAACGTGCGGCCCGACGTAAGGTTAGCTTCTTACAGGTACTTTGTGCGTTTGAATGCTCCCATCTCCTTTGTTAAAATGTATTTGTTCCCCTTATTTTAGGCAAATCATGAACTTGGGATTGATATTACTAGATGTTTATCCATTGAGGATATTCATTTTTTGACGCGCATTATTTACTCGGCTTCCAATGAGCCCGAGGACAATATGTGGTGCGAGAGGGAAGTGGATTACCTTCTGGCCAGCATTCTTCCTCCAAATCTGTCAGTCGATTGTTCCTACATGGCCCCCGATGTCGATGAGGTTGCTGCGACCGCTTGGTTGGACCTCGTTTCTCTCGAATCCTTGGTTGAAAAAGAGCCCTGCTGCTATACGCCATGGTTCCGGAAAATCGTGCGCCTCGGATACCTTAGAAAGATGTGGCAGTGGGCAGAAGCTAAAGTATCCTTATCACCACCTCATTCACTCCAGGCCGTTGGCGAACTGTGGGACCGAACTGACATTTTTGAACTGAAATAATCAATGTGATTATCTTAATCTACGCATACATATTTTACTTCCTCATTACCTTGTTTATTATTGGGAATATATTGTCCCAACTTATAGTTACTTTTTGACTTCACCAACAACGTGAGAGGATCATTTACTTTGGTTTTTGTTCTAGAGAATGACACTGGGCGGGTCTGGAGCACCAGTGCGTCGTGGCGCCTCTTTAATTGGCAGTTCGTCATCCGTAGACGATGCAACCAACCAGAATAGCAATGAGCCTGATCTTTTGAATGAGCTGTATACTCGCTTAGAACATATCCAACCCACGGTACGTTAATGTGTTTGCTAGTAATTTTCTTCCCTATATTGATAGATACCCGATCGTGTGTCTATACTCCTGTTGGAGTCCGCTGGGGTGCGTCTAGAGGCGGGCGAAGGAGACGCCCGATTAGCCCGTTTGGTTAGTCTAGCCGCCGAAAAGTTCCTTTCCGACATTCTTTCCGACACCATGGTACACTGGAAGCTCTCAAATGCCCAAAACACCGGTCTTCTCACCAAAGCCGGCACTCCTTCTGCTTCGAAAGAGGCGGGCAATGCTCTTGCGCCTCCAGAGGATAATAAACCACAAGGTACATCTGCAGCGTCCATGTTACACTCGTTGCTTACGTTAGCTATGGTGGTCAGAATACTTTCTTGTATAATTTTTTTCATTCGCTTTTGAGATTTACATATATAGAGCAGAGTATTGATACTAAACAGGGTCAGCACATGTTTGCTGTTGTAAAAACTGTTGGGTTTGGTATAATTCTCTTGCTATCGATCGATATACGGCATCTATTACACAATTGTTTGATGCGTGCGCACCTATTTGTCTTTTGTCCAGCCCAGTCTAAGCCCTCAGCGTCGGGAAAGGTGGAGAAGCGTGTCACGCTAACTGTGGAGGATCTTGTGGCGGCCCTGCGCGATCGAGGCATTCATGTGGCGCGTCCGCCCTACTATATATGAGTAAATGCCCGATTGCGTCCTTAAATCGGTTTTTTGTTTTGTTTTTTTTTTTTTTGTGGTCACCAGAAACGACATTCAATGTATCTATACATCGTAGAGGCTATGTGGTGTGGAGGATCGCTTTGCAATACCGATGTGTTGTCGACGCAACTTTTTACCTCTCCTGGGGGCCCATAATGGTGGGTGTGCGGGCGTAGATGTGAAGCCACTTACGACTGGTGGTTCAGCCTAGAGTCCATACTTGAAGCCTTAAATGAGATGGGGGGGGGGGTTTAGCTGTTCTTTGGCAGTGAGGGGTGCGGGTTCTCGCTGCGGAGGTAGGCATCACCCAGCCCACCTGTTAAGACCTCTTTGATGGCACTGGGAAGCTGCGACGGTTTATTAAAATCGGCGTTTATTTTGCAAACACCGATTATATTTCTACTAAGTAGTATACCTTACAGAGCATGCATTTAGACTACCGCCCTCTCTGTGCGCCAGTAATGTACTTTTTGCCATGCCGATGAGACTCCTCATGACTTCAAGGGAGACCAGGGGGCCTACAGTACAGTCGGCAAATGTCGCATCTCCTAACAGAGGCTACATTCTATGACAAGCGATTAGTCAGTTGCTATTTTCACTAAAAAGCTCAAATTAAAATACGTAGAAATAAATTTGCCTTGTTTATGTACATCCAATGGCTGAAGCAATTATTAGAGGTCGGCATGCTGTTGGATCTATAAAAGATGAGAAAAGACTATCGACAGGCGTAAATGAGGAATCTTACTTATTATTTCAGTAATTTCAGACAAGCAAGGCAAAATTTTGGGGCAAACATTCATAATTTTGCTTTAATTGATTACATAGGTGAATTATCACTTGATACTTTTGTTTCTCAACTAGTTAGTAAAACTGTGCTAAATGGACCAAAAAACACGCTGACGTCCTCAATAAAAAACGGCTAATCTTTAACTTGAGGTGTGGTTTATTTGTGTGTCTCTTGATCCAGATAGCAAATTGTGGGAATTGAATTGACTTAATACGATTAGAAATAATTTTTTCGTAAGTGATTGGGTGTTTCAAGTTTCCGTATTTTATCTTCTTGCTAGAACTGCATGTCATTTGCGTCCCGAGTAACATTTGCTGTCTCCTGCGTCGCGACCGTAGGAATTATTGCTTACGTACATATTGAACAAGCCTTAGAGCGAGAAGTATGTTGTTCCTTTAATTAACTGCTTTCTAAAAAGCGAATAAGTGCCACTGTGCGAGAAGAAATCGAGGCTACGAAGGCTCTCATAAGAGACCGAATAGAGTTAGAGTAAATACTGTATTTATTAATTTTGTCAGGCCTTCTGAACTTTCAGAAAGCCCTTCAAAATAACAATGCAGCAAGCATTAAAGGTTCGAGTTCCGTTTCCAACCAAATCTGCCGCTGAAATTGCATTTCGTTCTCTGAGAGTTGATGCAGAACCCCAACGTTCAACTGTTTCTGTACAGCTATCTGTTGAAGAAAACTTCCTCTGTGCAAAATTCACTGCTGATACTTTATTCGAGTCTAACTTGGACTCTATTTCGCAGTTGAAGAAGCTTCGCATAACAATTAATCATTGGCTTGATTCAATATTCTTGATTTGTGAAACTATGGCCGAGTTTGGCGATCCTCCTGCAGATATGCCTGAACCAATGTGCGCGATCACGGGGAATGGGGATGCTTGACCTTTTTTAGAAATAAAACTAAATAATTTGCAAGCTGGGTTTTGTTGATGCGCAAACTAGTCGCGTCTACTGTGACAGAATTTGCTCATTTTGTAGATATGAGTGATCAATTGGACGCCTTGTTTTTGAACATTGCACAGAACTGTCCTGATGGTATCAGAGGGATGCTGGATGCCTTTTTCGGCTTCCTTTCCCGCAGAACGGACTTCTACTACGGTGCTGCAATAACTGATGCAAAGCAACTCGTCCTAGAGCAATTCGAGAAGCACAAGGTAAGCATCCTCACACTTTCTTAAAGCTATTTTCGTAGACTGCTGCTCTAAACCGCCACAAACGAGAGAAGGAGGAAATGAAAGCCAAAGAGGAACGCGAGAAGCGTCGTCGTGCCGAACGCGCGGAAGAGGCTCTCCGAAAATCCGCTGATAATGGTAATGGTAGTCTCTAGTCTCGATAAGTACATTTTAGCTGGTAGCAAGGAGTTAACTCGCTCCACCGACTAAATTGCTCACTAGTTTCCTGGTCGTTAATGTTAATCTGGGTACTGTTCTGCAGGTGTACGGTAGTTATCTCCTAGATGTCTAGCAATCATCCAGGTAGTTAAAACGAAATCAGAGTAAACAGTCATTTCAATGGTTTATCACCCCGTTTTCTGTTCGGAGACGTAACCCTATCCATATAATCTACTGGACTTCAAAAAGCACTGTCAGTGTCCTTGTCTTGTAGGATACAGTTGAATTTGCTGGTTCAACTTTTGTTTACAAATCAGATACCAGTTTTTACATAGCTAAGCTCATAGGATCCCAACCAAGTTCGCACACGTTCATATTTCAGACATTCATAGCGGTGTGGTGATAGAGGAGGTAAAGGACGACGAAGAGGCGGAAGAGATGATGAAGTCGGAGGGAGAGGAGAAAGAGGAGTCGGCGAAGTTAAGCCCGAAGGGAGACGAGGAGAGTAAGGAGAGTGCGCCGATTAAGCCCGTTAAAGTGGGGCCTCTTGCCGAAGGGGAGGAGGAGGATGAGGAGGACAAAGGCAAGCTAAAGCCCAACGATGGAAATGGTGCTGATCTTGATCGCTATCGATGGACTCAGACTCTTCAAGACTTGGAAGTTAGAATTCCAATTAGGGTAGGTCTTATCAAAATATTGTTTTCTTATTTTTCCAGTTTATCGATTCTCAACCCAAACGGTATTCCTGACCGCTATCAAAAGCTACTTTAAAATAAACTTTTTTTCGATTTGCTTGAGGCTAGTTATGTCATGATGTGGGGACTTGTTACACCTCAGTTATTGACAAGTCTTACCGTACACTTATTTAGTGTTTGTTCTCATTTTCGTGCATTACTTATATCGAGGGCACTCTATAATACCTACAATTACTGAGCTAGATGAAATCCGAAGAGTGCTTGCGATTTGCTTTATTTAGGTTTTTTTCATTCTTAGTTGGGTAGGCGGATTAAAAGCCGCGACGTTGTGGTAGAATTCAAACGAAGGCATTTAAAGGTCGAACTCAGGGGTCAGGAGCCAATTCTTCAGGGCGAACTTTACAATGAAATTAAGGTATAACCGCTTTCTGTATCAATATTCGACTTTGAGCGCTTGCCGAATTGCAACATCTAATGGTATTTCAGGAAAGTAGTATTACTTTTTCATTTGTGGTAAATTCTAAGGCTTTCGCATTACTTGTTTTCTTAATTGTGAACGGTAGAAATTTGTCCTTGTGTTGCCCGTCTCTTAGCCTATTTTAGTGTGCTTATATTATATGATGCATATAATTTAGCTTCCCATAATACGCATAAAAACTGCACTGTTGACACTATTGTATGCTAGAGGGTATTCAAGCTTTAGGAAAATTTGGTCATAGGAATGCACGATTTTTTTCTGTTTTTGTTCGTTTGTATTTTTCAGATAATGCGGTGTTACAACAGCGAGGCCATTATTTTTTTTTTCAACTTAAAAACTTTGCTTAAGATTTTGGTAATAGGTTTATAAACTCAAAGTGGTGTTAAAGTTTTCTTGCAAGACTGCGCGATGAGTGACTAACGGATTTATAATACGATTACCACCGCACATGAAGTGTGTTTAAGTAGACAGCTGTAGAAGGTTCACCCTGTAAGTATTTATCCACCCGTTCTGCAATCGCTACTTATATCATTTGGAATAGTTATGCGTAGGTTTGTCTTTCAATATTGTATGCTCTTATATGGCCTGATTCCTCTTTGAAGACGATATATGCTATGCAAGTCTGCTTAGGACTTCGGTATAATCGTGGAGGAGGGTTGGTGGGCTGTTAACAGAAATGATCCGGGTGAAACGCCATAATGCCAAAGTACTGGCCAAAGTCTGTAGGGACTGAAGAGCCTGGGCGGTCAATTGCGACCACAATTGGGCGCTGAAGTTCCTAGTGTCACAAGATACATGCTCGTTCTAAAACTTGCTTCCTGCTCTTCTCTCACATGCCAGACAGAGGAGTCCTCTTGGACCCTGGATGACGGATTGGAGATAGTGCTGAGTCTAGAGAAGGTCGACAAGATGTCCTGGTGGTCGTGTGTGGTGAAGGGTGAGCCGGAGATCAACACAAGGCGTGTGCAGCCGGAGAACTCTAAGCTCGGTGACCTAGACGGAGAGACACGGGGCATGGTGGAGAAGATGATGTACGACCAACGACAAAAGCAGCTTGGGAAACCCACCTCCGATGAGCAGAAGAAGCAGGAGTTATTGAAAAAATTCATGGATGCGCATCCTGAGATGGATTTCTCTAAGTGCAGGTTTGATTGACTCTTTCATTCCTCAAAGAGCAGGACACCATTATCAAATGCTTGTTATGTCGTTAAAGTGGAAACATTTTAATACTTTTCCTCAGTTGAGTAATTTTGCACCGAGTGGGCCAGTGCTTGCTTCTTGAGTTGTCAAAGCTAATTTCTCTTAACAGGTTTAACGGCAGGTTTAGTCTGGGTCATTTTTATAATCATGCTATTTATTTAGATAGAGTAGTCGGTTTCGGAGTTGCTAATAAGCCAGGATACAAGCTTTATGCATTTCCTTTATCAATCTAACGAATCATAAGCTACAGTTATCTCTATTTGGGACTGAATCGCTAAGTCCGTATGTTTTCAACATTGATGTGATTCATTCGACTTGGAAAAGTCTCACTTATTAAAAATGGCCAGAACTGTCGGCGACGTTACTTTTATGGCAAATGGTGGGAGGGTTTAAGTCAAGGATGCTGGAACCCGTTACACTCCATGTTACGTGAGCAAGGGGTCTGTGGAACTGTGTTTTTAAAAGAAGTTTCACAAATTCTTGGCAAATTGTCAAAACTATTCACACACAACTGTGATGTGTTTTGGGGAGTTCGGTTACTCAAGATGGGGTTGGGTTGCCTGCTGTCGCGACAACAGGAATAAATGGTTTGTGTAGCAGAAGCTTATTAGTATTTAGTGGCCAGAAGATGTTTTTGTATGTGAAGTGGGGAAGACTAAGAAGAATACAGCTCGGCAAAGTCGATAATGAGTTCAGTGAGGCAGGTGTTGCTGCTTCATTCAAGGTAATGCAATGATTTGACGGTTTTTTAACCACCCAGGCAGTTGGAGCTTCTCAGGAAGCGCTATTACCTAGCCGCATGGTCCTTCGGTCATGCCTATGACCTTCCAGCCCTTGTCTACGTTAGCAATAAATCATCCACATTAGGATCCCTTATTACGACTGCAACGAATACACAGGCTGCTACAATTTATCGCTTTTCAGTGTATGTTCTGGCGATGTAAAACTTCGAGAGAGTTGAAGGGATTAGAGGGGGTGATTTTTATTGTGGTAAATACTATACGGTTTGATGGCGCACCCATGAAAGGAAATGTTTTTTTTTAATGGATTTTGCAAAAGATTGCCCTTGGGGCGATTTGGCTTTGACGAAAAAAAGCTTCTCTGGTATCCTTTTGTAGCGGTAGCCAAATGGCAAGGAGATCATGTTTAGGGGCGGAGTATTTGTTTCCAAAAAGAATGGAAATCTCAAATAGATTCAAAACAATAAGAAAATTGTTTTGTATCTGAGATGCCGTGCACCTCATTCGTAGGATGCCCTTATATGCTTTCAAGTATTTTCTTGTAAGGTGAAGTGATGCTTACCCAGAGTACGATTTAGATCTCATTTAGATATGTGATTTAACATATCAAAACAACCGAAGGCAGAGAATCATTACGGCAAAGGAGAAGAATCATTGCGAAATCCCACTGACTTCCAAAGTAGCATTATCCAGAAAAGTTTACTCTGTCTCGAGAAATGTGTTGTATTTAGCCTTAGGCAAATACGGCATCACCTCTGTGATCTCTAAGTTTTGATTGCTCGATTTTTTTAAGCTATTGTACGGATTCTGTGTTTACTTTACTAGTAAGCTAGCTTTTCATTTACAGTGTGAGCAGGCCTGGAAACACGGAGTCTGTAAGTTGCAATCACTGTAACATTATGTGATCTTGACACTGAAAGGCAAAAGTGGACTTGACACAAGCAAGCAGGCAAGAGGGTGGTCTTTATTGTCTTTTATACGTATAACAAATCTGTATGAACTTTACAAATCACTGCGCCATTTGTAAACCTTCCTGATTATTTAATAAAATAGCTCAAGTTTCGGACGACATTGCGCATCATGGATTCTGGTGTCTGAAAGCAGCTAGTGAAACCGAATTTCCTAATTTTGTTGCTGCGGATATTTCTAATTTTTCATCTGGGAGAGCACTTCTTTTTCGATTTTGCAGTGAACGTTCTTCATCACCTGTAAAAGGATGGAGAAAACTTGATACTAGTGTAGATTTCGGCTGGTCTCATCCTATTAGTCAGTTAAACTGACACTGGAGCAGCGCAGGCGGCTTAGTATATTGAAATAACTGAAAATTATGTGACATTTTAAGTGATCGGACGGCTTTAATATCCTAAATCCCTCCATGAGTACTTAAAACAGTGTTAGAATGCCGATTTACTTCTGCTCATGCTTCCAATGCGCATAATTTAGCCGAGCTGAAAATATGTACAACAGAATTCATTGTTAAGCTGACGGAAATGCAGAAGTGAAGAGTGGGCTAGGACTATAGGTGATGCACAGAAAACAGATATGACGATTACATTTGGATGAGTTCAAAGACGCTTACCCGGAACACCTCGTGGGGGTACCACGTGCCGTAGTGAGGCTTGGGCGCGCAACCGAGAGCGACACAATTGGAACAGGTCTGACCGTGGAGGGAGAACCAGAGGTTCCACCTAGGCTGACCTCCCTCCAGCTCCACACAGAGGGCAAAAGAGGCCAGGGCGGATATCGAGGTCCACACCTTCCTGCAATCCTTTAGACGTGCCAATAATCAGTTGCGTGAGTGAATTGAATCACTGTATTCTGATACATCATGATGATTACAAAAAATAATTAAGTGTTGCTTTAGTTACCGGACTGTAGTTGCGCCATCTTATGCGCTTATATCTCCTCCAGGGCATACGATTGTTGCTGAAACAATTCATTCCTGAGAAATTTATAAAATGCCAGGCATGGCGAAACTACAATAAGAACACAGAAATCTGGAATTTTTGGGCTTGACAATGTCAATCTAAACAAACGTCTGTTAATTAATGATTTTAGAAACAGTAGAGGAGTTTGTCTTGATAACGCAATAAAAATGCGGGAATTTGCTGAAGGGCACGAAGGTATAGGTTTCAGGACTAGGAGGAAACGTAAAAAGGAAAAGTGGTGTTCACAGGGTTTAACAGAGCTTTAGTGAAATGGCATGTAATGATAAATGGAGGTAGGAAGTTTATTTAACTAATGACAACTTTCTGTCGTTACCACGTAGAACATAGAGTTATACTTACAGAGATGAATTTAAACGCCGATTTGTCCGTATTAAAACGGAAAAAAATGCAAATAGGATGGGCAGACTCTCAGAAACAGCTAAGATCGTGTGGGCGGCTTGGCTTGACTAGGAGCTTTCAGCATGAGCCGTTACCAAGGCAGTGTCTATGACCACCTAATAGAATGTAGTTCTCCAAAAGTACCGGAAGTGATCACTGAATGTGGAGTATCTTGTATCATTTAACAACCCTAAATTTAAGTGGAGGGATGGGTAAGCCAAAGTGGCTAAGTCGTTTGTTTCAAAGACCTTTTAAATAAATTTTTAAAAGTGCAATTTGTTCACCTTAATCCACTTACAGTGCAGGTGAAGCGAACTTTCGCCGACTCAGTGACGCCCCAAATACAGTTGTTGGAAGGCACCTCGGAGGGCGAATCGAAGGGTTGGAGGCGCCAGGCCAGATTGGTGGGATAGACGAAGAGGCGGTAAAACGTCCCGATCCACACTATGTGAATACTTAAATTTGCGAGATGTGAAACAATAGAACCCTCCTTACTTCTGCTGCAGCCAGAAGTAGAAGTCTTCACCCACCTCCTTGCTCACCTCGGCCGAGGAGACGGGCAACGAGAGCAGACCGGCCACATTCCTCTTCTCGTACACGTACAGGTAGTCGTTGATGCAGCTTTCGCATGTGCAAATGGAGGATATGGCACTAATGGGCGAATCGTAGCGCGCCTGCATCACCGTCGTTCTAACCATTGGTTCGACTCCCGTGGGGTGCTGCGTGTATTTATGCAGTAGAATAGGGCGTGTTCCCAGCTTGGTGACCAGTAGGAAACGCCATTGAGAGAATTTATTACGTAACCAAGGGAATTAGTGGTCGCATTAGTCAGGCTTTGAATGACTACAACAAAAGCAATACGCCTGATTTTGCTGACGCATGGTCAAGAGTTGGTTACTCATGTTTATGTTGCCATGATTATTTAAGGAATTTGGGGTAAACAATTGACGATTTTATTGCACAAATCACGATACCAATAGCAAGTAAAGGCTTTTGAATTGCAGAATTGTAAACTACGACATCCGAAACTCGAAATGCAGACTGTAGCCCATCGAATTTTAACGCTAGTAGAGTTGCGAAAACCATCAATAGCCTGTTGACTTCGATAATTCTGTAAAGTAACATTGCAATTTAGGCTTCTACTTTTGAAATCGTGAAAATATTTTGAGATTAATTGGGCAGTTTAAAGAATGGGTTAGATTTGGGGGGTAAATGAGCACATTATTTTGATAAAAGGGCAAAACTCGAAAGCCCATTAACCATCTTATAGGACGTGAAGAGAATTGCAAAAAAAACCTAAATTGCGCAAAATTGCTCGAGCACTAAAACAGCTAGCTACAAAGCATTGTAACTACTGTATACGGAAAAGCGAACGCATCTTCAGATTATTTTTTAACGTAATGTCTTTCCCTATGTAAACATTCAAACAACTAAATTGTGCTACGTCTTCTTAAGGCTAGAATTAAAATATGGTGAAAAACTGTCCACCAAATTGCACGTTTTTATGACGAAGGGTAACTGAAGGAAACTGAAAGAGTACTTTCGTCAAGTCTCAGCATAGTGGGCGCACAGATCATACTTCTGTAGCGCTTCGTAACTTCCCTAAGGACGGAAGAAGACATAATACTCGAGCAGAATAGGAATGTTTTACACATAGAAGGGGTTGGGACTACCGCCGTGGCCCAAAGGCCAGCCCGCCCGGCTAAAGTACATTGGCGGGGAACCCAGGTAGTCCCTTTACCGAAACCGCGAGTTAAACATTCAGTAGAATATACCACCATTTACCGAGGATAAAGTGCCAAATATGTAACAGAAGAAAGTTGTGAGAATAACTTTCTTAATTAATGTGAAAAAACAAATCTAAAATACAAAGGATTATCATGATATCGCGAATACAGAGCGAGTAATGGACTAAAAATCGGTCGCTTTTCTTAGAAAGTCCCATAAGGGCTAAGGAGAGAGGGATTTAGAGGAATAGAACCATTACTGAACACAATTGTAGCGAAAGCATGGAACAGGAAGGCCAGGCGTGAATAACAGACGTTGTTTTGTGGATAATTATAGGCATGTTACTGCGGTTTCCCACGCAATTTGGCAAGTGAAAGGTGGTTACTAAGTACGGCAACATAGAGTCACGCTCTCGGACAAACAAGAAAGTAGACCATTGGTGTACGTGAGAAAAAAAATACTGCTTCATCAAGCGCAATACTCCAGTAATTCACTTTTCAGGGGCTAAAAAATTCGTTAAAATATTCACCCTCCAAGGCTGCCTGTATTAGCACAAGCGAATCTTCGGAGCATCCTTCCTTAATTAGACTCAAAAAAGTAAAATGAAAGGGGCTGAATTTTTCCCCCAATTAATGTTAAGACGGATGAATTTTGTCTGCGAACACTTTTCAGTAGAGGAAAGTATGCCGAAATAAAATGCCAATTTTCCTTACGAATGGGCATGATTCGTGCAGCTTTACAGAAAAGCTTTTTCCTTGAGAGCATGTATATGTTTGTATGTGATTCCAGCGGGCGACAAAATATTAAGTTGGAAATGAAAAAGCCTTTAAATTTAATCTTATCACAAATGAAAGGACAATGATCTTATGTGAAACCTGAATGCTTTTGATAAACGAGTGCTTGTCGCGAAACGGGATTTTGATGGGTGTGACCACCACCTCATGGTGATGAAGATGTGACACCTTTAGTTTAGGTAAAACAAGTTGCAATTCAAATGGACATGGCAAGAATAATAGCCTATGCAAATGTCAGACCAAATTGTTGTGAAGTATACACACAGCTTTAATTTCATTTGTGCTGGGTTGGCAAAACAATGCATAATTCAATGAATTTAAGACAAATACTGACTCTGCCAGAGTTTTGGCATATATTTCTGCCACCATGGCAGTCCAAATACAGAGGAGGTTACCCTAGTAGTACCAGTTATGAAAAAGCAGTCCTTCCTTTATGTTTTATTTTTATTGGGAGGTTTTATTTTTCCTACTGATTTGAAAATACTTGTCAGCTTCCACTAATACTATTTTGACAATATTGGAAGCATGTCTAAAAAACGAAATAGAATAGACTTATCCAAGCCTAATAATCTGAAATTAAACGATATTTACAAACCTTGGTCGAAGCTTACTTTTAACTTTGACCATCGAAACGATGGACAATTTCTGGTGGGCTATCTAATGGAATTTGAGAATTTATGTGAGGAGGAGAGAGATTTTTACATCTTCTATGTTGTAATAGCAGGTGACAGCGTTAAAGCTGAATAGATCGTTGAAACAAAAATGTAAGAATTTGACAAATAAACAACATGAAAAAACTTCTCAAGAATACAAAAAATCTTCAAAAGGGTGTGCTAACTTAAGCTTCTCAGGTTAACTTCGTTGTGCAATTAATGATTCTGGGGTTGTGAAAGGCAGATCGAGACAAGAAATTGCGTGTTTTGTGTTAAAGTTTTAAAATTCAGCCAGAAATGCCCCCCAAAACTTAATTCCAAGGCTTATTCAAGTATAGTAAAAATGTTTCCAGATCGTACATGACGGCATGGATACAAATTGGTGTAGCGAATTCCATATTTCCTGCTTTACTTTATTATTTTAAGTAAAAACAACTTTTTGTTGCAATGCAGCGAAATCAAAATTACAGGTGAACATTAACCGCTGTGCCACTAAGATTGAAGCAGTCCTTTAAGAAACTTACGCATACACTCTCAAAAATACGTCTCGTAATGTTGCAATTGGCAGGTTCCAAATCACAGATGTAAGCATCAATTCTCTTTACGCTAGGGCGCGATTCGTCTGCGTCTCATCTTAAAACGCATCTTTGGATAAGCGTCAAGTGTTTGTAAGACCATACTGAAGTGCTTGCTTAATACATATACCCTTCAGCAAAGCACAAAAGTATCCCCAAAGGCCAAGGAACGATTTCAAGCTCTTATCGAAAGGTGCTTCAACCAAATGCAGCAGTCGTAGAAAGCGCACCATCTTGTGTACTTGTAAGTGGAGAGAATAATTTGCATTACATTTATACACAGTAGCGTGAATAAGTGAGCCAAGTTCTCTCATGCAGCAATTAAGTTATGGAACTATGCTGAGCTCATGGCATTTAAGTACTTCTTTAGCCATGCCAGTGGATGTGTGTGTGTGTATGTCTGTCTGTGTGTGTATGTCTGTGTGTGTGTGTGTGTGTATGTGTGTATGTATGTATGAGGGAATACGACGCTCAGTCAGTGGTGAAGATCTCGTTGTGTTGACCAACTCGGGGAGATTTCGTTAATGACCTTTGTAGATCATGAAAACTGGCAGTCAGCAAAGAAGAATTAAGAACAATCCTTACAAATCACGCACACAGCCCAAGGAGTGCATCGTGTTTCCGTCAATCTGAAATATCTGGTGTAAAAAAGCACCTAACTTTACTTCACTTTTGCCCATATCCATTCATGTGAGCACTTCACTGTTGTGTAGATTTCAGTTTGGATCTGCAAGAAACTCGTTGAAAGAAAAGCTATTTAACACTATCTTAAGTGGCTCTGAAAATCCTCACTTTACGTCTTCTCATCATGCATAATAAAGTAAAATAACAAAATAAGATGTGGTGATAGATTAAATACATTTATAAAATATGAATACCATGAAATTTCCATAATTAGCAGAATCACAATATTGCGGTTGAAACGCAATGTCAGTGGACACGGTTTGGTACCACGGGACCGTAAGCGGCAGTTTTTCAAGCTGGGCGGTGTGATGATGAAACCAAAATTTAGACATAACCATAGTATTTTTAAAATTAATGACAAGTGAAAAGTTTTATTTTTAAAAATGTATTCAAGCAGGGCATTCCATGCATAATTTGAATTCCTTGCGAGAAACACTTATTCGCATGGCGATTTCACTATTCTGCTGTCAGTAAACCACACTTTAAGAGTATTTACAGCTGTATTGCCAATTATCCAAGCGGCTAAAAGATATCGGTGGTGGATTTGTCTATGGCTTTTGTTTTAAATCACTGCTTTTAGATAAGGAAGAACGCAACATGCAAATAATTTGATCCCTAGTGTGTATATATCTATATGTTAATAAGACAATTTCCATTACTACTTAGAAGGTGTAATCCTGTAAAGCAGGAAAAAGGGGTGAAACCTGATCGCAACAAAATTGAGGCCCATCATGACTGAATTTTCGATAGTAGCAGGACAAATAAGCACCACTTATTTGACCAAGGCATGCCAGCGTCTGACTCCTGGCCTGCAAAAATATGCAGTTCGAACAAAATAGGGAGCGTTTGGTGAAACACATAGAAAGGCAGGTATATTCTTCGTAACTAATATCATTTATATTACGCGTGAGCAGGAACTATTGTTTCCACGACAGTGTTATTGTAGTTAAGTGGGGGTATCTTTTTCAAAGATGCTTTTCTGTTATTAATCTTAGCAGCTGCAGCTGTGCATAGGGTCAAAGAGGATGAGGTGCCTTCGGGTAGATCAAGCCTCAAAGCGACTGTGGCATACGCGTGTGCTGATTGGTCGACGGAGTCTGTTAAATCGGAGCAGCATTGAGCGTGCGGAATGGTAACAATCCCAGAGAATGTGGTTTCACAATGATTAAGGCCTACATAAAATAAGCGCATTGCCAGAAAAACCACTGACAGTGGCCACATTTTAAGTAGAATGATGGTCGAACAGCTCATGACTATGATGTCAACACTACAGTTGGCTTTCATTCTATCTTAACTAAATATGGGAGTTACTCTATGTCATTTGTTAAAAAAAAGAAATTTTCAGGAACATGTTCACTATTGAAGCGGTGTATTAGTAAGAATAAATAATCTTCAATGAAGCGTGAAATCAGCCACCGCATCATGTTTGTACGGTTTTGATAATTTGGAGTAGGATTGGCCGAAATTCTCAACTCATTTTCAAATCTTAGCCTAAGTCCGTGCAAAAGTAAGCCAGCACCGAGGTAATTGAAGTTCGCTGAATTCGTTCGGAACCCTGGCTTAATTTAATAGCTTGCGATCAAGTATTCAAAACTTGGTATCACTAAAAGCATATTTACTTCAGAATTCAAGATAAGGAATGCACTTTCAGAGAAAGGTGAGAGGTGGACGCTTTCCTTAGGTATTACATTAAAAGTATGGGTGTAGGTGTAGCGAAAGAAGGCGAAAGAAGACGCAATACTCGGGCAGAATGTATATATTAAACACAGGGAAGGTGTCTAAGGGCTACTGGCATGGCCCGAAGGCTAGCTCATTCAGCGAGGTACAAGAAAGCTAATTCAAAGTACAAAAGTGGCGTCTCACCAATCCCGAGGGATAAACCACCATCGTATAATAGTAGGCATATGAAATCATCGAAATCAGATTTCACTTGCATGAAAACGAACGTTCAGCAGAAAGTGGTGGCCGAAATTTCCACAATCCATGTTAGTGGTAAAGGCAACAGGAGCACTTGAAGGCTTTCAAAACAGTAAAAAACTTGCCAACTGGAGAACATTTCGATGGGGCTTGTTTTAAAGCACCTTGCATAAGGCTGAAAGTAATGCGGACACTTCAGATGTTTATTCAATTTCAGTGGCTCCACTCACAGCACATTGCAATGTTAATGCGTTTTTTGCAGAACGAAGCCCATAAAACCTATTTTAATAAGAACCCTTTAGGAAAAAAAATTTGTTTGAAATAATGACTGGCACTTTTTCACACGACGTTATTGGTGTATATCAGTACTGCCACACCTGTATTGACACTGCGCTGTGGAGAACGAAGTTTTCTACTTTAAAAAGCCTACCTTTTTGCGCATAATTCGCATCGTTTGTAAGATAATTTTGGCAAGACTCTGACTGCGTAGCAAACAAATTTAGCAAGTGTTACCTGAGTTAAGGAAAATTTGGTGGGCAAATTTTAGTTTCTCCAATTTATTACAAACGAAGCAATGCCGTTCGCAGTACTTCCTTGCATGCCCGTTGGAAGTTTTAAACCATCGATGGCAGTACCGGAGAAACGAAATTTTTGCATAAAACTTATGGAAAACCATTTCATCAAAGATTCAATTTCAAATCGTTTGCCCGAGCCATCAAAGTTTGGCTGTCATTACAAATATTAACGTATTTTTACTACAAATAAACCTTTCAAACGGTTTGAAATAGTACAGTAAGGATGGTGTAATAGATACAAAGGCCGACAACAAGTTTTACACCTTGTATGTTTAAGGCCTGAAATTCTTGTTAAACTGACCTTCAGGTGAAACTGACTCAATTGCATAATAACATAAATAATAAGATATTTATACATGCTTCCTTGATTTTTTGTGCAGCTCTTTATATGTATTCGAGGCTTATGAGTCTGAATCTACCCACTTAAGGAACAAAGTGTTGTTAAGGTATTAGCATTTCGTGTTTCTGCAGTCCTGCCAACATATGTGGACATCTATGATGGTCACGGCCTCACTTTCTGTCTGACCAAATGTTTTTGTGGTGAGCGCACTGAAGGTCTGCTTTACGCTTCTGCGTCAGCAATGTAGTGACTACGACTCCAGGGCCTTCCAGTCTGTCTGATGATGTCCTAAGAAGGTGGTGCCGGTGATTAGGTGTCCATTACCTTCTAGCTTTCCTCTTGAAAGAACTCCCACAGCTCAGTAACAGGAGGCATTCCTTTACATTTGCATGTGCATCGCCCCTTTAGGTATGCCTTTTAAGAGTGACAACGTTTGAATGAAGACCAGGTGCAGCAGAAGACTTACGATGATGTCTCTATCCTCAGAAATGCCTAATGGGACGCAATCCTAGTACTGAATGCCCTTCCGAATCGCATTTGTTGTAGCAGGTGTTAATCAGGAATATATGAGAACTAATTAGAAAAAAATACTTTTAGCTCATAAAAAGGTTAATTGTAGAAATGAACGTTTATTTTCACTTGAATTATCGAAGCACAAAAAGAGGACTATTATACTTAGAAGCTTTAAAGCACAAAGTTTGAGGATTGGGAAGTGAATGGTTATTTCCCATCTTTCATTTAAATTGGATTTTGACAAAGGAAGAAGTACTTGAATACGCGTCTATGTGTATGCTATAACAATAGAAAAAGACATTGACTTAAGTCCAGTGGGCTTGCAACTCATGAACGAACAGTCAATTAGCACGGAAAATTCCTTCATTTCCACTGACTTGCGAGAACACGCATGTTCGCAAAGGACTCCAGGACCATGGCTCACTTAGCAGACTAGAGGTGGAGCTTACGGAGATAAATAGCCTGGCCTGTTGGCTACCCCAACGAATATATGACATTGCAAATGCTGACTGCTCAAAGTTATCCCTCATCAAGCGAGGGGACATCGAAACAACAGCAGGATTCATTTGCAGTAAAAAGTGATGATCAAACAGCCTGAATAGAAAGATGGTGATCCATTAAAACAACTAGGCTCAATAGTTTGATTTTTCCGTATAAATAATCACTAAAAAGCAGTTAGCACTACATGACCGCAATTAATTACAAGATTTACAAGCAGCTTTGATCTAAATATCTTCAAACGCCTGCTCTTCAAAGAATGTATGAAACTGGCATTCTGTCAGAAGGGAATTTTTTAGAAAATATGGCGCTGTTTTCCAAACAGAAACTATGAGAGCACTTGCATTGGTTGTTTTAATAAATTATTCGAATCCATGAGATGACTCTTACCATCACAGTGCCCAATCACTATGCACTCAGAGCATTCAAGATGAACAAAACCTACTGTCGATGCTGTTTACCTGGCCCGGGCCTTGAACTACGTCTACTGGCAAATTTTCGATGATCTGTTTTTCCTTAAAAATACACCTTAAGTCGCAGTACTTATTAAAGTGCATCTAGATAAATTGCTAAAAGGAACTTCTTCTGTTCTCTAAAGAGTCTACCTAAATAGGTAGAGTACACTATTGCTTGAAGAGAAACGGAAACTTAGGGGTAATGTGTAGTGTTGCCACTGATGTGACTATTAAAACGATGTAGAAGTTGGAGGGTAATATTCTCACGTCATGAATAATCAGCTTTTACAATAATTTGGGCATATTTTCAGCAGCAAAAAATAATGCTAGCACTTAATCTGGTGAGGCCAAGGGCGAGACCTCCACCCCTGGGGTCTGTTGACGAACTAGCATGCTTTAAATTCTACTACCTTTCTTTTGGGCTCACTAATCGGAAATATTTAGGGTAAAATGAGACAAAACTAGTTTACTGGGATTATGTGGTTCCGAAAGCCAGTAACACAAGAAAAAGGACCATTTAACCTCCCAAAGTACTTGTGATGCTAAAATGTGCAGGAATGCTTAAAAAAGATTTTCTGCAGCACAAGTAAAAAATGATTACTAGTTCTTTTATTAACTCCAATCTATACATTGGAATAGAAACCAAAAGCATGAGTAATGGTGTGGGTTTAATGGCAAATCCGAGTGAGAGGAATCTATTTTATGACTTTTTGGTTGGTATAACCCACCATCTGCTTAACAACATATGGTTTTTGCAAGGACGTCTGCCTTAAGTCTGCTGTTTTTGAATACTTATGCTGTCACATTGATAGATGTGGCTTTGAATTATATTGCCACGCGCAATTTGCTCTCTTTTGCAGTTAGAATTTTCTTTTGCATTTGAAACCCGAGGATGAGTAATTAGTAAATAGGTAGTTGATTTGGAGCACTGCGATCATAAATCATTTGAAAATCTTTAAGTGGTTTCCCTACAAAAGGCAGATCTTACTTGTGGTCTGCATTCGTTCCCGCTTAGTGAATTACCAAATTAGGGAAAATCATCCCATGATACTCAGTAATATTCCTCTCTGAGACGAATGAAATGGCTAATGAGGATTGTATACAGCACGAGTGACAAATAAATGCAAACTGCATTTTTCTACTGTCACAGGAGGTATTTATGGTTGGCGTGGCTCTGGAGCGACTATTAGCAACAGTTGTCATCCGATCGTGAGACGGCTTAAGGAGATGGACAATTCTTCTCTCTTCGACACAGGCGATTGCGTCAATCATCATTGGAGCTCACTTATCTACAAATGCAGGTTAACAAATGAAATTACTATAAAAAGTATTTCTGCATCGACTGAAAAAGGAATGTGATGAAGCTGTTGGAATGCGATCTTCATGCCTTTTGATGGTCATGGTTCAAAATTACCAATTTCTCCTTCCACTGCTTTAGTTGTTTTAGTAAAATCGAATAGCTAATATCTAATTAACCCATTAAGAAAAATTCCAGTAAAGTTATTTAGGAAAGAACATACATTAGCACATATCAGATCACCACCAGCTGCTTCAACTCAGAAGCAAGGCTATCCTATCCATCAGGCTGCATAGATGAAGCGAGTGGTAAAAATGCCAAAAAGTAAACATAGCGACCCTGAACGTGAGTTAGAGTGATTAAGCCGATGCTTACAGCTATAATAGTGTTATGACATATTTCATATTTATCAAAATCGGGTTTTTGATTTCAATTTGCTCCAATAGGTACAAAACGAAGCTGGAATATCCTGGTACTAAACATACTACGGAAACACCTACGCGCCGGAGAAAAATCGTAAATTCTCTTGGTCAAGTGAAATGTCAAATAAAAGGTAATGAGGAGCTGTAGAATCGAGGTTTACGAGCACGCAACTTTGATTCCAGACAGTTGTAGCAGACGTGAATATGCAGTCAGCCAAAAAAAACGCGAACTTGCTGACAAGAGGTAGCCACCACTAGCAAAGTTCCCCTCTTTATTTTTACTCATTTTCAGTATAGTTCTATTTATAAAAGTATGTCTTTAACGTATGTTGGTTACTAAACTTTCGGTTTTGATAAAGGGGTTACTTTATGTCTCTGTCATCGTACCTTCGCCGGGTGGGCTGGCCTTCGGACCATGCCAGTAGCCCCAATCCCTTTCACACGTTGAACACATATATATTTATTCTGCCCAAGTATTGTTTTCTTTCGTTTTTAGGAAAGTTCCGAGGAGCTACTTTGGTAGCAGCTAAAAACAAACCCGATTTTATCAGACATCCATCCTGATTTTGACCTTTAGTTCATATATTTTAACTGGGTGGAAGAAGTACATACTGCTGCGAATAGGCGAATTTGTGACGACCCATAAGAGGTGGGTTGCAAATGACGCCCACCTTCAGCCACTACTCCATTTCTGTGTTCGACAAAAAAAGCTATTAACAACGAAAGAGACTCTTATCGTAAAATATTTGGAAAAGTTTCGCTACGTAGCTGCTTACTGTTCCTGTATGGAGAAATCGAATGTGTGAACTCGTGACACCTCCTCCACTTCTTGACTAGCAGGATAGAAATCAGACAGATATGACTAGACATCTCTGAAGTGAGAACAATGGGTTAAGGCGAAAATAGAAGCAAAAGTCCATTCTCATGAAACTATGTTAGTCCCTGTCATTCGTTATATGACTCCGCTCTTAAATTAGTGTTTCACTACTAGCCATGGACTCGAGTAAAGTGCACGATTCCAGTTTTCAGACGGGAGGTAACTCCCGATCCGGTAGAATTGCCTTGAGGAATCAGTGAAGTTACGACTAAATGCCACCTCATTTGTATGGGAATTCGATGACTGTCAGGGTCTGTTGGTGAGTATTCCCTTACAGCACCGACTACGTTACGAAAACTGCCACCGAAGTTTGACTAAGGGGAGCGACGGGGACTACGCTCGAAAGATGAGAGGGTCTATTTAATACATTGGTTGCTTAACTCTCGGTTTTGGTAAAGGGCCAATTGGGGTCTCCGCCACTGTGTCTTCTACAGGTGAGCTGGCCTATGCACCATGCCAGTGACCCCACTTCCTTCTGTATGTCTAACATATATTCTGCCTGAGTACTATGCCTTCTTTCGTCTTCAGGGAAGTCCCGGAGCTCCACACCTAAACACAAGTGTTTGTTCAAAAAGCAGGAGTTCCCCTCTTTTTCGGGATTTTGAGTTGTTTATTCCTATTTTTTGATTTATTAAGTAGAAATAAACACTCTGAGCAATTGTCTATTTCAGACACTATCAAAGAAAGAAATGAGGAGCCAAGTCACTAATAAACCACCGTACAGTGTACACGTAATATTATAGTTCTTTATCTAGTTATGTAAAAAATGGTAATAGTAAGTCCCATAGAATAAAGGAAAATCATTAAATTTATAATGACCATGGTCCCAATGCAGAAGAGTTTGCGAATTTGCTTGATTAGGGCTAAGTTTGGAGTAAAGTCTGACTTAGATCTTTTGTCAAATTCATGCACAATAAATGCAAGACATCACGCCTTTAGAGGAGTGCCCATTTCCATTTATTTAAAAACTATTTCAGAAACAGTGAAAGCTACGGGTAAAACAGAGGAATTTAAAGATGAATTTTTAGACAATATTGAATTTGTTCACTAAAATCGTCCCTTAATGGATGGTCACAAAACAATCAAGATGAAATAAAGGGTAGCAAATTGAAAACTCTTAAGCTTCCTTGGTCTTTCTTGTTGTAAAACAAGCAAAATACTAGGACAGAAAATGTGCTGCCGACGTACAGAGGGGCTAGGGTGCTACTACCGCAGCCCTGAGGTTGTGGCGTCCAGCAGAAGTGGCCGCAAAAGGAGAATGAAGAGACAAAAAATTAACCAAAGTATCATGAACAGCGAAAATATTAAGTTTTTCAATATTACAATTGGGGATTGAGAAGTATGTGGCCATCTATAAGTTTGAGCGAGATCAAGATTTAAACCTTAAGTATTTGGTTTTAGTTTATAGCTAAGCACGGTGAAGCTTCTCCAACTGATGTCTATTTGAGTAACTGGGTTCACCTTCAAATAAAAACTTAAAGATTTGTTATTGTCTACAGGATATCCAGTCTCCTGCCTTGTAAAACTGCCAACCATCGAATGCTCGATAATCCACCAATTAGGGATTTGCTCAGGAGCCAATTAAATCATACTTTGCTGGTCCAGGAGCCCGCTTTAAAAAGTCGACATCTGATATAGGTAGACAATAGGTACAGCCTACTTAGCTCACATTGTTTCACCATCACCCAAAGTAACAATGACACAGGAAATGCCAAAAGAAGCCCTCGTGAAAACGCTGGAAAAATTACTTGAACCCGTCAGCGGGAAGTCTGTCTACCTTACGGCCAACGACCTTCTTGCAGTTTGGGACTTCTTTGACATTGACCGTATGTCACCGACCGTATGCGTTAATTTAACATTTTTCCATCAAAAACATTTTCAGAGCTTATACCCCTTTGATTCGTACTTTTCACATCCACCGGATCTCCCATTAGCAATTTACCAAGCCGTTTCTTTAGAGATTCCATAAAGATTTTGAAATTTCTTAATGAATAACAGAATAATTTTTAACATGTAAATGCTCTTACAACAGAGCAAATAACTAAAGTGCTTTGAAAGTCAAATGATTTATTGGAATATTACAGGTTTGATTTGCACATAAATAGTGATTTAAGAAATCGAGGAATTTGGAATAATTTTGTGCCTGCACAAGTCCTACCCTGCTCATAGAATTTACTAATTGAGAAGTGGTTAGTCATCTCAGTTAGATTTAGCGGTTTGCTCATTTTTCAACTTTTGTCTGATTAAAGATGACGGCGTTCTCCTTGCGGAAGAATATGAACTTTTCGTACGCATTCTCGGGGAAATTCTCAAAACTGTGTTTCCAGTAAGCATTCCCACTTCCCCCGAGTTTGTTGATGCTTATCACATGGTAGCAGGACTCCACCTGACAAGTGTTATTGGTAGTCGTGTGCATCACCAAGATGCGTAGTAAAATTTTTACTTACAAAATCATTTTCAAAACGGTTAGCTGTTGTTAAACTGTCACACTTTAACCTCCTTTGCGGTAGGGGTAATTGCTCCAAGGCGCTGAATAGAAAGAATGGGATAAAAAATCTTTGACCCGTACACACTTTTATTTAGGCACGAAAAGTGAGTTTTTTTGTGTAATGCAACCGGCTCCTGCATCCCTCTGCCGAAGTGAGTTGCCGTCCGATTTTCGCTGAAATAGTGAAATAGAGGCTTACATGTTTTCCAATAAATACTAAACTTCCAGTTCTGCACATTGAAAATAAACCTTGTAATAATGTTTTGTTTTTCTAATATTGCAGGGGGAAAGGAAGTACAGGTTTATGCTTCTAAAATAATATTTTTAAGAAAAACGAAAGCACCAGAAATACATATACACTTAAAAATCAGGTAGGGAGGGTAAGATCCACATTTTGCCTTAAAATAGAAGAGCAAACTAGATTATATAAAATGAGCAGTTGAAAAAGACTTGCCGTCCCACTATTGAAAGTTTAATTCATCGTATACTTTCTGTGGAGTTATGGAATTGTTTTGATAGGACTGGTTGCATTCACGACTCTAATTTGCTAATATTAACGAGCTGTACAATCTTTCTGTTTAGAATTATGGCAGAACCTTGCTCCCTGATCTGATTACCGCAGCGATAAACCCGGGTTTGCCCTATCAAATAGGCATTGACGAGGTAAGTTCGGCTACATCCGTAGACTGTCACTTTAAAATACCTTTGAAAGCATTATCAGTTCTTCACGTGATACGGATAATATGAGAAACTGAAGGTTCCACATTTGTAAGCAAATATTTACACTTTAACACTTTTGACTAATGGCTCTGAAATGAGATTTAAACTAGAAGTAAGCAAAGCCAACATTCTTCCTAATGCTGTGTGTTAATAATCGTGGCAAAATACTTGTGACTAGGTCACACACCGTAACAAATAAATTGCTGGTGGCATAATGTGACAGAATGGTTATTTGTAACTTTGTCGCGCAAAATGCGGAGAATTAGGACGCAAGTGAATGACGGGTGTTTTATAATAAAAGAGAAGCTGAAACGATCACGAAAAACAGTATGCCTAGGGGAAAGAGACCCGAAGTGATGAACACGATCACCCTAACGGAGCACAAGACTTTATTTAAGGTAGAAAATGAAAAAAATTATGCATCATTTCTTGATTAAGCAACCAAACCTCTACAGGCCTACTCATGCGGTCATCATTGACATAGTCCATTATTAATAGCATTTAATCACACTGGTTTCAATTGTACACAGTGTTTAAAAACCTGCCTTTGATTTGCTTCCACCTCAATACTTGAATTTTATTCTGTACTGATAAAGTATAGACCCTATCCTTGCGTAATATTGTAACCAATTTTGTGATAAATTATGCTGGACAACTTAACCAGAACTGTCAGCTTATTGAACTAAATACTTGCATCGGTAAGGTGCCTTTCAAATACCCTCCTTAATGGATTGGAGCTCGTTCATGGATACGAGAATAATAACCTGTGGATGCTAAGTCATTCCACGAGATGAATATGTCACAGTAAAATAGTCAAACATACTCTCATCAAGCATTTAGGGATTTGCTTACCACAAAATGCATTTATAAGCCATTACTGCATGACTTAGTGATAAATGGAAGACATATTTATCACACTAAAGGGCAGTGATATAAGATACTACAGCCATAAGTCCTCCTCTGAAAGGCCTACTAGCAAGTAATTTGGACGAGAAGCATATCAAGGAGAATGCAGTGAACCAGAACTGGTGAGCAAGGCTGTACCCTAAATGTTAAAATTGCCATTAAAAATACTTATCAGTTGAAAAATTCTGATGTATTTAGCAGGAGGCAAATGAGAACAATGTATTGAGTGGCAGATGAGTGATTTGATACATCGCCATTTGTCATCTGCTGATACTAGTGTGCCAAGTATTTTGACCTGGGGATCAAAATATTACGAAAGTATAAATAAAAGTCGGTAAATTAAATAAGGAGTAGAAATGAAAGTGGAGGAACTTAGTCCCATGTTTGAACAGAAAAATAATCGGATTATGACTGTCAACTTTTTCTTGAGACTTAAGCGGGAAACGTCTTGAGCGAACCGGTGGAGATGCGTCACTGTTTAGAAGGGAACTACAGTGAAAAATCCCCAAGATTCCGTAGCATACGAATGTCTATTTTAAGAATTACTTTTTTATATCAAAAGTTCAATTCTAATTTTGGGGTCTGTTAAAGTACAATACAGTCCACAACTAGAGATGAAATGATGAATAACCTGACTGTCAATGGGCTTTGAAAAGGATGGGCTCTTGGATTATTCCGTTGACTGGCAACCGGCAGGAAGCAAAGCACTCGGGCCTGGACACGAATCGCGTCACAGCAATTGTTTTATCCTTTTGTACTCGCTCATCCATGTTTGCCTGCAGCAGGAATCTCCAATGTTTTACAAATGCTTTTCACTCTCACGAACAGGAGAATGAACGTAAAATATCACGATTTCTGCAATAAAATTGGATTAAAGTGAAATATGCTAATTTGCGATGAAGAATGTAGGCGTTCAAACATATCCAGCACATTATCTACAATCGGTTTGCAGGAATTGAGATTGTAGGAACTGTAACTGTCAAATGTTATCGGAGCGAGAGCTCAACCTGAATGCAAAACATGCATTTAAGATTTTTCTTCATTTTAGATTTCACATTTACTTAATGAAGAAGAGCGCTTCCTCCTTGTTTTCCGTAAGCTTTCCAACATTCAGTCGAGTTTTGACTTTATGAAGGTAAGCGATACACTGAAAAAAGGATTTTAGGTCTGGCGGGAATTTGACACTGATGGAAACGGTATTTTGGATAGAAAAGAACTGCAGGTAAAAAAGTCGACTTTAAATTAAGTGTCTGTCGTAGACTTTCCTAAGTAAACTTCTTTCCAAGTCAACTGTACCTGTAACCCATGAAAAGATTGAAGAGTTTGCCTCTCTCATTGTGAGTGTGGGGTGTTCTTATGCATCTCTTCTTGCCACTTCTCTCAAAGCGGTTAGACAATGTTTAAACTTGCCTACTTACCAACGTAGCCAAAGGACAAAAGTCTAACTACTTAAGACGAGTGGAATTAGTGACCCATTGTGTTACATGTTAGCATGCCTGGCATATTTCTCAGTCATCTTTAAAACTCCATAGTGTAGCCACCGCCGGAGAGGCAAGCAAGCTAAACACTGATTTGTACGCAGATACTGTAGGCAAATGCGCTGTGCTTGCGTGCGCTCTGCACCGCTGTTTACAGATGAAGGGAAGGAGAGCAATGGACACTAAGGCTACACAAAAATCCTGAACGCTGATTTTTTCATTTCCTGTTAATCTTCATTAGCCTAGTGAAAGTAGCAATTTGAAAACTGTCTTGCCTAATAACTTAATGAACTTAGTTGAAAATCTAAAATTGTCGCGGATCTTAGTGATTTCTCTGAGGAGTCTGTTTTTGGCTATGCAAAAGCAAACGTTTTATCCGAAATGAAAAGGCGGCTGAACTCTTACGCGATCAAATGTGTTGTATTTATAAAGCTGAAATTCTTCGATGTGAATTCCGATGGACAACTGCAGATTTGCGAAATGTCAAAGTGAGTGAAAAAAGCTGGTACATTTAACGAACTGAAACCTTAAGGCTGCTTCCAACAAAGAACAACATTTTGGCTAACACCACGCTAAAGGTAGGCGATCTATTTGGAACTAAATATTGTAACTACAGGAAATTTCGGAAGCTGAACTTGATCGGATATTTGACTTTTACGACCAGGTGAGATATTTAGCTTGCAACAAATTCCTTGGAATAAACTCATCTGCGTGTTGAAAAGTTGACTGGAGTGAATGCCTGCGAGGTTTGGATTAAAACCTGTACTAAGAACCCAACTTTTACGCACAAGAAACGCAACGGCAGTAAAAATATACTGCTGTAGCACAAAAAGTTTGATAGAAAACAACTATCTTGGAATAGTATGAGCATTAACCATCGTACTAATCCATAATTATAACGTCCATCTGCACATCGTTTGGAGCATTAGTCCGGAACCACATTGCACGATTTCCCTCCACGACGTCACCGGTGCAAAATGATGAGACTGGACCCACTCCTCACTCTTATACGTACCCACTAGCTCTTTAGCATACATTCAAAACGTTGATTCATCCAAAGCGCATTCCTATAATAGTTTCTCTTTTAAAGTGTCTCTGACCAAAATTAAAAGTACTTCAAAGTGACTTTTGGGGTTTGATGTTAACTGCAGTTATTAATCTTTTTACAAAATATCGTATATGATCTTCATTAAGATCTTAGTTTTTGAAAAATGAGGGCCAAGTTTACCAACTCAAATTGCTTGGATTGTAAACGATGGATTGAGGCAATTCGGCAGTAAGACACAGTTGACGAGGTTAAGTTCTCAGGACATCAAGGGATCGCAGATCGGAAGTTATTTACGGTTGTTTTAAAGTGTCTGCGAGTGGGATTTGGCAGACAAATGGGTTGAGCATTAAGCATGAACCACGTACCGGTAGACTACATTCTATGGCAAAAGTATGCACGCTTTTACGACCGAAATACGTTACTGCAATTAGCACTAGATGAAGATAAGTATGCATGAGAATTTTCCAAAAGACGCACAATTTTGCTTCACTAAGAACAATGTAAGGTAAAGTGCACTAAAAAACCTCCCGCTTTCGGTCATTACTGAGAACTAGAAGCCGACTGAATTTTGATGGCCTACTATAGTGGAAAGCCGACTGTTAGAGCTCAGTGACTCAGAAAACGAGCAATAGAATCTAATTCTACTCTAGTTAAATGTGTAAATTTTGTTAATTTAAGGGCTTACAATAGATAAAGCGTTTTCTCCTTCAGGATCACAGTGGCGTCATTGAGAATGAGGAATTTGAAGGGCTCGTAAAAGATCTCTTGGATAGTGCCAAAAAGGTGGGTGTGAAATCGCCCAGTTGGCTAAATTAAGCCGAATAATATACTATAACTGAGTTTTTATTAATCGATCTTTATAGAATTATGACACAAAAGAACTTGATGAATTTAAAGATATCCTGCTGAAACAATGGGATGAAAATTCGGATGGGAAAATAAGCAAATCCGAACTCAAACTTCTGCTTCTCCACTCTCGGTCGATGTGAGCCTGTGTACTGACTAACTACATACGTCTGCAAACAGACCTAAATTTTTGCTATTTTTCTTCGTTGTGGACCATGTTGTCACAAAGCTTTAATTCACTTTTGTCTCTTCAGTCCTTACATGGATCAAATTTCCTAATCTATGCCGCCCTGCATTATCATGCTTATCTTCTGGTATAAATTGCAATGCTGCTTTATTATTGAGACGGTAGACGTCTTAAAATGGGCGGCCATCATTCAAATGAATATGTTAACCTATCTGATTAAAGTATTTAGCCATCTATAATCAAATATATCTAAATTTATCAAAGTGGCTTTTGTAATGTCTTACCTTTTCCCATTTTGCGCTAAGGTGTACCAGATAAATTGAAATGAGCTTAACTGCTCATAGGACGGGTGGCTAGTCAAGTAAGACGAAGAGGCGCTTACAGAAATGTGCGCAATTTAAATGGCGTATGCAGCCCAACTTACCCTATGCAAAAATTCCGGCTAAAATAATGAAGTTTGTTAGCGTTTATTAATATATTAGGTTATTGGCAGGAAAGTTTTGCCGAACAGTAATAATGCTTGATGTTTAGAATGGGTTTTAAGGGCGATAGCAGATCGCAGTAAAGCTTTACGGTTAAATAAGACAGTTGAGAAATTACCCTTGTTCTGTCAGATGACAAGATACTATATTAACAAATGGCAAAAAACGAGGGAATGGTAATGTTCTGGGCATACGCCAATTAAAACGCCGAAACATGAATATCAGAGATATAAAGCTGGGCCTTTTCAAGGAAAATCAGGCGTTTGTATGTATCTAATCGGTGTGAAGATATCGCACAGTATCATACATGATTTGTTTACGAGGTGATTTTACTGATAATAATACCCCTGGAACAGATGCAAATTTGAATGAAAATTCTAAGTTATACGGTAATACCTTCACCTCTCGGCAAGGGGATCACGGTAGTGATGTTTGAAATTAAACCACGCATGTTTCATCAAGACATTTTTAGTAACAAAGCTTGATTTTTCAAATGAATAATATGCCATTTTTAAGTTAAATACATAGTTTAAAGATGGTTATATTGGTTAACTTTCTAAAAAAGGGACTAGAATTGTATTTAGTGAGTACTTATACTTTGCATGTATTTAGTACCTAGCCAAATTTAAAATACGTAAGTGAGTTTGAATGTAATCAAACCTTAAAAGCGCTTCACGCCTTTTATATTTCACTTTGGCCGTGAAGCTTATCCTAAATGGTAATGTACTCCAACAGCATGTTATCGTGTGCATCAATTTACGGTAAATTCTGCAACTTTTAGCACAGCGGACTCAAGCTGCCTGACAAAGTGATTTCCTACCAAATTGAATGAGTGGTCACCGAACGCCTGCGGCCCTGTGGATGACAAAAGAAGCTTTACCCAACCCTAAATGTCTGACCTTAACTTGCTTCTTTTGCAGGTTCATCATCGGATGTCACTTAGCAGCTCTGTGAAGTATACGTACCATAGTTTGCAAAAGCCCATACATTTATGGCACCCTACTACATAGGTCACTTTTCCCTCACTGAAGTGTTTATAAAACTCCCAGGCGCATTCCACATAGTCATCGTCGTGGCACCGTTGTGCAAGTATCAACTTTGCGTACACGTGCTATGACGCCAAAGTGCCGGTAATCAGCGGTAGGAATTGCATCAATGATCAGAATCATAGCACTGCCGATGGTTTTATCAGCTCGGTACTACAGTAGTTATAACTGCCTTTTCATTACAATTCACCTTTTAGAGTGCGCCACAAAATGGAGAACCGACATTTATTTCATTCGACTAATCCGAAAAAAGTTTTGCTCCACCGAAAAACTAATAAAGAAAGTTGGGAAAGTGGTTCAGACTTACAATGGCAATTATACTTATTTTACAAGTGGATTAGATAACATTGGAAATAATTTTTTTTCCTCTGGCAAGTAGGGACTGCGTGTTGATGAATGAATAAAATTTAGGTATGCATGACTGCCTGGCAAAGAGCAGGCGGATACAAGTTCACGCCGGTAGGATGAGAACGGTAAATTTTTTCGGGAAATATTTAAGCATGATACAATATACTTTATAAACTGTCAACAGGTGTTTCAAAATACTTATTCAGAGGGAAACCATATAAAGTTTTTCTGCGGAACGGAGTTAAACTTGCTTCGGCAACGCGCCGTTGCGGGCTCAAATAAGGTGTCACCTTAACCAAAGAGGTACTATGCCAGAGTGAAGTAATGGATACATGCTTTTATGAAAGCCGCTAACCTTGGATGTAGATAGAGGAGCCATAAAAAAGCAATAACAGCATTACTTGGTATATACACCAGAACCGACTGGAGCATAAACCGAACTAAACTGAATGGCATCTTACAGGTGCGATTCGAATGAAAGTGGTCAGATGGATAGGTCTCTCAAAGCTGGGCTTTGCGACATGCGTCCACTTCTTTGCATTCACGTTATAATTTTTACAGGCAAAACTCGGAATTTTCCACTTTAAAGAATGTGGTTTTTAAAATAGAGGGCAAAAGCTTTCCTTGATGCTTTAGTGCCTTACTGTGAAGCACTGACGAATATTTTTATTCATGTGATGGCAAAAAAGTTAGTTTTGACTGCCAGGTCCATTAAGCTAACCTCTCTTGTTAATGGCAGGGTGAGTAACAATACGGAAAAAACAAGGCAATCCCTTGTTAGACTATTTCGATGATATAAGATGCAACAGCAGTTAATAAAACAATTTGTTAACTGACAAGCACAGTAAAAGAACCGAAAGTCATTCACCTTCCTACTTTTTCGATTGCCAGGTTAGTGGAGCATAACGCAAATCCCTGTGTGAGAATCATGTTCTTTTTTGCAAAAAGGATTTGAGCTCCAAGACGGGGTGCGCATTCTACCTATAAGCTAGTACCACACCATGAGCTTCACAGAACAGAAACTATATTACCTAAATCCAGAGGTAGTGTTGCCCAAAATATGCCACGTTCTGCTTTGCTTCTAAAATCCATGTTTTAAATCAACGATCCTGCCACATGGGGACTACTGATTTTGCATAGGATCCAACTTCCTCACTTTGCAGGCCAATTAAATAAGACCACCCGTTACAATCATGAGTGAACGGTGACACCGTTTGGCTCCCACGAGGATTTAGACACTTGAATTTGCAAATCTATTTTTTCAATGAATTGCAACTCTACAATTTATTTATTTGAGGGAGCCAAAAATACTTTGGGTTAGATAGGGCAAAAAACTAAAATCACAAGAGTTTTTATGCTAAAAGCAATTTTGCACCAACCTACAGACGCTGACTTCGAAACATCGGCTCACCTGGAAAGGCTTCATCACTGTTTTACCATAACCATATGCACCAAGCGGCACAACTTGAAGAAATGCGTAATCTTGCTTTGAAGGCTATTATGTATCCCAAAATGCGGCGTTTGTAGGGAAGTAAGATGGAAACCTACGTGGATATGGGATTTTAAAAACAAGTAAAAACACTGGGATGATCTCCAGAATTCGCTATGCTCAAAAGATTCAATAGGCCAAAACGACACACTCTATCATACGTTCGACAGGTAAGCAATAACAATGGGACAAGCACCAATTCGTTCCAATCCATTGACCGAAAGAGCTGCGATCTGCTCGCCTCTAACAGGTTCATTTACCTTAGCTTCTATCCTTTAAGTCCTTTGGGACACCATTTACGAGGCAAAACATAGGTGCACATTACTATGATAGGAAATCATAACGTGCTACCATTGGGCCGTTTATGACAAACATAAACGGGAACCACATGACCGCTTCAAAAGTCACAGGGGAGCTGTAGCTAAGGCTGAAGGTGGTTTCATTAAATCATTCTTAAATCTCAATCCTTAGCAAAACGCCACGTACGAAGGTGGTAGGCAGAAGTTTCGAGTGTCACACCTTACTTCTGAATGGCCAAACAGAGTTGTCTGTGCGCCCAGGCCTGGGAGATACATCGGAGTGAACGCTGTGGCCAACTCCTCGGCTGATAACAATTAAAACAGATACTCTGCATTAATTTTGTTTCATTCCTGGCATCTATGAGAAACTTGAAAGACAAAGTGTAATGCACATGTATTTCCGTTGTAACTTTATTCAAAAAATTACAAATTTTTAATTTGTTCTTGTAGTAGCTGTCTCAGGGAATATTTAGAAATGTGTAACAGATTACAAACACTTAATGAACAAGTAATTACATTTTCTCAAATGGTTGGGACAAAAATAAATTGGCTTCTTAGGATGACATGGAACTCGGTTACCAACAAATAACTTGTTTAGATAACTTTCTTAATATTTAAGTACTAAAAAATTACTAGGCGGACTACCTCCAGTTAAAAATCCCAACTATTTCCTCTAGTAACTATTTTATCTGTAAATCGAGTGAGACGGAACATTTCATTCTGAAGATTAGTAGCAGTTATCGACATTGCTTAACGGTCAGAACGGAAGCTCTTTGGAGAGCTAACCTAAACTCTGCTAAATTTTCCCACAACTACCCTAAGTGGTCCAGACATTTTGGTTGAAAACGTTGTTTTGAAGTATAAAAGGCAAAAAGTGTTGTTGATATTTTGTTCACGAAATTGTTGAAAACATTAGCACTTCGACTATTTTGGCTAATTAATAAGCCTCATAAAAAGGTCGCTTTTTCTGTTTCATAATATGACAAATTCTGCATCTATTACCACAATACGTGGTCATTTAAAGATGCAGTTTAGGTGACATGCAGTTAGCCTCCACAAACTCCGTGGATTAATGGACATCACCGACTCCGAGGAAGGAACGCATTCGAATCTTCCCCACGAACTTGGATGATCTGTAAGCCTCCCCCATGCTATTTTAATATAAGATGGCTTCATCCACTTTGCCTTGACGATCAAAAGGGCTGGATCGGGAGGTAGACGAAGAGAACACTGAGCCAGCTAAATGCATACTGATGAAATGGCCCATTCAGTCCAGTGCATTGCTGAAAACACCACGGACGATCACACCTAAAGCCTGGTTAGCTTCTATTCTACCGAAAGCAATCAGAGCATAAAAGCATCCCATTTAAAAAGACCTCTCTTACTCCAGTTTTCCTAAGCAACTACTTTTTGAGATTCTCAGCATCTGTGTAGCGTCTTGAGACTCCCTGAAGACGAAAGAAGACTCAATACTCGGGCAGGATATATACTCAGCGCAGAGAAGGTGTCTGGGCTATTAGCATGGCTCGAAAGGCCAGCCCACCCGGAGAGGTACAGGAGGGCTAATTCAAAGTACAAAAGTGGAGCCTCACCAGAACCGAGGGATAAACCACTATCGTATTACATCTGGAACTGATCAATACAGAGTCCTATTTAAATAAACACCGTAAAATATTCGGATGTTTGAAAATGATGGAACAACGTTGACACTTCTGCAGAAACGTCGCATATGGGTTCATGGTTAAAATGCGAAAATCGGTCATATGCGTGCGCGAAGTAAGTTATGCCATTTCAATGTAGCGCTATTGCAAGTGGTGAGTGGATGGAGCTTAGCCTCAACGAAACTTGGCAAATATATTGTTTATTTAATTTAAGCAAGAAAAGGGATGGCAGAGTTCTGGTAAAGTGGAACAAATTTGCTGTTTTTGGTGATACCACATGGCCATAAATTGGAAAGGTCATGCAGAGGGGAATGGCGGGAACTGGCGGACTCAGTTTTTACAATTTGTCTGGTTTCATCTTTCGGTTTGTAAATTATCAACTTTAGCGATCTGAATGAAATCCTAAGGCAGGAACGAACCACTTTGCCTTATAGTGTGCTGAGGGTTGCCAAGCTTCACGACGGGCATTTGCAGAGGTGGAAGTTTATTACAGCTAACGTTATTGAACTAGAAAATCGCATAGCAAAAAAATCTACATGAATGTGAGTTAATTCCTCGTTTATTGCGAGTTTATAACCAAAAACCATGAAAACACTGGGAAAGGACACCAAACTTAACGAGCCAGGAAGTACACCTTAGTCAGGGTGTAGGCGGAAACTATTACGTGAAGAACTTGAATTTTTATGCAAAGAATTCATTATTACTAAGTCATGTTTCGAACTAATTTACAGTTTTATTTAGATTAATTACATCAAACAGCAAATGTTGCACCACTCACTCTTGCACAAATCATGTGGATAACTAGTCGCCCGGTTCTTCACGAATAGTAGACGAATGTGTTGATGCAAAGGAATACCGTTTTGTTGCATTTTAGGCAAGGAATTGCACTTTTAGCAAAGAAAAACGCCTAAATTGACTATTTAAGCAGTCAGTACCTACATTTAAATCAAAAAATGCCTCTCAATAGCCCCTTTGCTTGACATAGGGAGATGCAATTCCTGACCTGATTTCAGGTGGCAAATGGTAGCTTTTCACTCCCCACAAATGCATTTCTTCCCGGATATGTGCATTTAATTCAGTCCTCATAGAATATGAATATTTATTTATTCTGTGAATACTACACAAATATCCACTCAAGTCGAATGCACTTGAAGGTGTTTATGGGGGTCAGCCCTTTGTGTGGATTCAAGGTCTAAGCAGTGCTTGTATTTGTAACTGTAACCTTGTAGCCGAATATGGAATAAAAACCACTACACAACAATGCATGATGAATTCACCATCAAGTAGAGGAATCAAAACACCAAAGTGTACTTCAAGAAAGCGCTGTGAAACATTACCAACCGTGAAGGCACTCACTTTGGTGCAGAAATACGGGTACTTGAAATATCATACGGCCTATAGTAAAATCTAGCAGTTCCATTAATGTAGCAATCTTCACTTCTGTTTTAATCCTAATCAAAGCTCAGCTTCATTTCTGATTTTAACCAGTCCTTTCATTCTAGCGAGTATTCCTAGGTTTAAAATGTAAAAGATTTATGCTACATGCAGAGCCTAAATAAAATTGCCGTAAGCTAAGGTGAAGCTTTAGAACTAATCTTTAAAAACCACCGGAATCTTAGCATTTCCATCTCTTAAAAAACACACATTACTCCGCCCTTGGAAGAGCCAAGTTTAACCGCTATGCCAAGGATTTATGGAATAATGCACCTTACAAATTAATGCATTAATGTTAACTTTAAGAAAACGTCAAGTAAGGGGCCACCTAGGAGCTCCTCTATTATACCTTCACCGGGATGCTTGAAAGGTTTTCCAGAAAATAAGCCAGTTTATAGCCAACGTTTCAGTACAGTTGTCCGTTCTATGTCAAAACTTGATTTTAAATTTTTGGTAAGAAAAATCCCATGTATTAAGTTTAAACATTTTCATGCCTCTACAAATGCTTATACATTTCTTAACTAATAAAAGTGTGTTCCTTATCCAATTCTAGTATGTACAAAGTAAGATTAATTACTGAAATGCATGACAGTTCTTCTGCCTTTTAGAAGGGAAATTAGGTGAGACTAATGAGAGGGTTGCATGCTCTATGGTTGGCCATGCTCATGCTTTAAATATGAACAAATTTTTAGCTGTCATACGTAACCCCATTGGCAACCTGACATTCTGATTTAACTGAGACGGTCCTTTCCACTTAAGAAAGTGACATGTGGGACGTGTAAGGCGAAACGATGCGCTTTTACTTCATTTCAGTCCACCACATTCCATTAAAAGAGGCTGTCTTTTAGGGGCTTTACTGTCGGGTTCCCTCAAACTGCATATTTAATGCTCCGCTGTATTGTAACAGTCTACAGTATGTAACTGGACAGTTGAGCACATTACACTTAATGAATTGCGTATCCAAGCTCTAACCGAGCTCATGATTGCGAACAAGACATTATTTTTTTCCAGTTTGATAAATGTCATGCTGAGTTTTCGGTACAGTTGATTATGACTTTTGTGGTGGTTGTTTCAATATTCTAAATGATTTGTTTGGTGGAGAATGCTTCTATTACACACGACATAGGTGGGGAACAAAGCCCACTCAGGTAATGGATTACACCTCCGCTTTTCAACTTATTGTTTGCACCTTGGTGTAATGATCTATTTTGGTTACAGTTCGCTCCATTTGAATCTAATTAGCACTCAAATGAATTCAAATCTAAGCATTTGGAATTCCAATGTTTTAGAAAAATTGGTTAAATTTTAGAACAAATTTTTTGGGGGCAGACAAAATGACTCAGGCAGTAGTTTAATTGCCTCTTTCATGGTGAGTGTTTAAGAGCACGGTAAACCCTGTGAAATACCATTTTTCTTCTTAAACCCTACAGTCCATTTTTCTTTAAAAGAATCATTTTGATACCAATGCTCCGCCTAAAAGTTATCCTTTAGCACCTTTTAATAAAAAATAAGCCAACGAGAGAGGGAGATACATCGTAAAAATAATAATACCATGCTTGTAATCGAGGCTACGAAAAAAAATTAGCTGTCCAGATACTGTAGTTGCAGGCGTAAATGGCCCAACCGCAATTAACCAAATTACAGAAAAAAAGCAGCTTAAAGACAATGGTCACACCGATTGGAGAATGAGATTTTGTAAACATTGAAAAGACCTGCAGATTCGTGGAGTGTAGAATGAATCACTAAAGTGAGGGCAATTTCCTATCTTCGCACCTACAACATTTTGGTTTCCATGTATGTGTGGGTGACGAGGTTCCACCATACTAAATGGCTAAATAAATCCACGTCCTGCTTTTCCTCAAATTCATGGCTTACTCGTGTGTACACTTACCAAAGGGTCATGAGATTTGGTTTAGCACCGTATTCCCTTTGCCTCAGGGTAAAGGAAAAGGCAAGCTAGTTTGATGCTTCCATTTACTTTTGGAAAATGATACGACTTATCTATCATTCAAAAGAGTATTCACTAAGTTACGGCAAAATTGTGACGCCATTTCAGTTTTAATCAAGCATGCAAATCGGTACAAATGCCACCTGCTAAAGGTGAAAAGCTCCTAGAGCCTATTTTGGTAATAAATTTGTCCTAATTTCTGAAGTTGTCACAATAATTGATCCTATTTTGGAGAATAGCATAAGGATTGTGGTTTTACTCCTTGGTCATTTAAAATATTGGAAATGCGAGTGAATTGTTTTGTCGGGCCAAAGGTAGCTAATTTACACCACAGCACTGACTGTACACGTTGGTACCTACTTGTAAACGACGTTGCAAATGGAAGAAAGTACCTAATTGTATTTATCTCATATGTGAACCTAAATAATCGACACTACTACAATTAAAATCGCCGGGTATACTACCAACAGGAAAAACCTCGAAAGTAATTCACCCATGTGACTGTAATTTTAAATATTAGAATAAAATTAGGGAATATTTAAAATGCATTACTCTACCTAACGTGTCCTTATATTAAAAGAATCAGAGTCTCACAAACACGTGGTACCCAAATAATTAAATCTTCTCGGGTTCTTATTATTTTTGGAGACCCTTCCTTCTTCCCATTAATTAGAGCAAATCCCAATTGAGTGAGCAAACTCTCTCAGCATGTAGGATTGTAATCGAAATAGACATTCTTTTATCATCTTATTTCACAACTCATAAAAATACAACAACTTCCTTTCACTGGATTAGTTTTAAGATGAAAGCGTCTTATTATGAGGTGCATAAATCCATACTAGGCCTGCTCTCATAGGAAAGGAGCCATTAAACGGGTTGCCGCACTATGTTATTCTTATTGATAGGGGTGTAATGTATTGGCTGTTTAGCTCTTACTTCGGATAAATGGACCATTCTGGGCCTTCGACACTTTATCGCCTCAGGGCGGGTTAGCCTCCGGGCCATGCCAGTAGCCCCAATCCCTTCTGTGCGTTTGACATCTATTCTGCCCGAGCATTATGTCTTCTTTCGTCTACAGAAAAGTCCTGTTGCGCTGCAGCATATTGCATATTCAAGTAGCCATATAAACTGAGTGATTTTCCAATAATGAGGGGAATTTGCCAGCCTACAGGGTTACTTGTGCACAATGCATGGAGCAATTTGGATTGAATTTACGCTTATTTTAAGATAGTGTATAATTTTAGCAACCGCATCACATGTAGTTACTCAAAACGTCAAAACCTTGAAAAGAAAAGTCCGCATTTTCTCCAGTACTCATCGAATCAGTAATTTTACCCAGGAATAGCCAATTGAAGATGTCACTTGCAATGATGGAATTATTTTACGAAATTGATTAAGCAAAACCAATCGCAAGCTCGTCAATTTTTGGTCAAATCAACTAAATAGCTAAGGTTTCTAAGCAATCATTAGCAGCACCAGATTATTTAATGAAGAGCGCACAAATGCTATGAAAACCAAATTTCAATATATTAATAAAATGTCAAGTCATCTATGGTTACAAATATCACTTCTTTTAACGTTGCACAGTGGGCCAGGATTTTTACTTATTAACCATAAGTAGCAATTATCAATCGGTATTGGAAGCAAAGAGCATGTCGCAGGCTCTTTTATGGCGCGGCCAATGCTTCACCTGGCACTGCCGTCGGCAGTACCATTCCTGACGACATCGAGAGCAGCGCTTTGTGGCCACTTCACCGCAGATAACACAGCGTGGGGTGCGGAGTAGGGGATGCTCAAATACTGCTTCCGAATCCCCGTGCCCATTCGCATTTCCACTGCCGGTGGATCCGAAGAGGGCATCTACTGTTTCCTCCGAGAAGGCTTCCGCCCACCTCGAAGCCGCGCGCTGAGCTGCCTCTGCATTTTCTTTTAACTGAATCCGCTCCAGAAAATCACTAACCTCTTCATCCCACCTGCCCTTGTATCTGCAATGTTTATGCACTTGTAAGTACCCTTAATGTAACTTTCCTATACCGTGATGTCAAAATCAACTCTTGTTATTTAAATGCCATAAGCGCCTTTAATTTAAACTGTCATTGTTTATTCTTTGGTAGGATATTTGAAGAGTAGTTTGCCCCAATTCTTCAATGCTTCCAAGTGTTTATGACATGCTGTAATAGGACGAGATTTAGTTTAACTGCAAAGCTAACTGCGCAGCCTCTTTCAAGCATCATTTTGATGGGTCAAACTTTCATTTTTGATATTTTAACAGTAAGCCCTCTTGTGCATCAATACTAGTTTTATCTAGAACCGTACTTCTTCGGAGGTGATTTGGACAATTCAGTAGCCAACCTAATTTGTATTTCTAGTGTCATTAAGACCTTCAAAAATTTTTATACCACAAGGAATATACGGTTATAACCTGTACTTTTTAGTAAGGCAAAAACCGAACTTTTCCACTCTTCGTGTACTGTTAAGCATATTGGAGTAACAATGAAGGCAAGTGGGCACACGCTACGCATCAGAGCGCTTGCATTAGTGGATCTAGGCCATATTGCGCATAAACGACTAACTTTCGCCCCCTAAACTAAAAAAGCAGTCCTAATTCATTTTGCGTTTCATTTTTCCAAGGTGTGTCTTGAGGTATGTCCTGGTAATTTTGATTGCTTTGTGGAAGAAGACAACACGCAAAATTTTTCCAATTTCTAATAGGATGGAAGATTTGATTCGCATTTTTGAATAAATTTTGAAAGGATACACAAAGAGCCCAAAGAGTTTTAATTTATTGCATATTTTGACCATTTAACGATTCCAAGATTATTTCCTGACCCGATTTAATGAGTAATGTTGACAGCCAAGTCAAAACCACCCATGTCCTCATTTGCTAAAGCTAAAGTTCAATACATTTACTTCGACTATGTTTCACTGCAGTAAGGCCATGCAGCTCTAATAAATGTTGCCATAACGGATTGTATTAGAATGGCAAATTCATTTAAGCATGAAAAAAGAAGTTAAATGATGAAGTGATGTGGAAGGTTAGAAGGTGCCAAACCTGTGCAGAATGCCGTCGTGGATTTGAGGGACGTCTTCGATGTGACAGAGTTGAGCGACAGCGGCGGCGGATGAGACGGCGGAAACAGATCGAGCTACGGCAGCAACCTCGGAGACAGCGAATTCCTCGAGGAAGCGGCGCAGGTGCCCCAGCACCGGGATCACGTCGATGAGTGCCTCCGTGAGGAAAGGCCGTAGACGCAGCAGCGCCTGGCGCCTCACGCTGCTCCCCACGACCTCATAGCTCACCACGCCCATCACACCCGAGAAGAGCAGTTGGTGGATCGACAGCCACACCTGCGCCCAAATTTACCCGACCCAAGTAATTTTCACCTTATGTGGATCGTATTGCCGGGTTCAATTGGAAAATTTAGGAACGCATTCAACGACATTACGATAATAAACTAAACATTCCATATCCATTCAATACTTTGGACTTAATCTAGCCATCATTTTTGATACTGCAAAAAATATAAAAGAGTAACACTTAAGTATTTGTGTCTAATTTGTATATACACCACCTTTTCCTTCGAAAAATGAGTTAAAGAGCCTACGCCAACTACGCAGCGTCCTATCAAGGTATTAGTTTCTCTCTAAGTGTTATATCCATTATTTCTAGACTTAAACTCCTAAAGCCTCAACCCTCGTAGTTTATTTATGCAGCACCGTTGCCACAAAGCGATCGAACCACTACTACAATGATTTCTCTCTGGCATTTGGAACTTCACGATTTTGCACAACAAATTGGTGAAAACATAAATTTGTAGCTCATTTAAACTTATTGAGGGCATAGCTCTCTTAAATGCGGCGATTTTTTGGCTAGAATGGATTTGTCAAGCGCATACGACACAAATGCTTACGGTTTTGAAAACATATTAAATTCCCCATCTCAAGAGAAAAGGCATTCATTTAATAGGACTTCATGCTTCGAGAAGTGGATGGGTCCATCCACCACAATTCATTTTAGTGAATTTCTACAATCCACTTGCTTAATGAGGTCTTGGACTTATTGGTAGTCTATTTAGAAAATTTCTTGTTCAAAATAAAAAAAGTGTGGTAACACTAGTTTACTTTCTGCAAATGAGTTTCCTTGTATTGTTTTTCTGGCTATATAAATAATTTGTATCAAAACTGCAGTACACAGAAATGCACACCAAAATGAGGACATCCTCCAAGGATCGACTTACTTGCCCCTCAGATTTGGTCACAGAAGTCCAATTCTTCTCATCAGTCTCGGAAACCCAGCAGCCCGACTCGTGCCACTGGTATCGGAGCGGTCTCATTGAAGTGGTAGCCTCCTCGCAGCTCCATGGTGCAAGCTCGATGAGATGGCAGAGAAGACAGAGAAAATCGTGCGTATGTAGCAGCCGCCGCGCCATGCTCAGTGCCATCGTCGTGGATGAGGCCACGGTATCAGCGTAGACACCGCAGCAGTGCTCGATCAAGTGGCGTGTCAATGAGATCGCCTTCATACCCACTTCATAGGTGAAAATATCCGTCTGTCGCTGCAACTCCTCCTTATTCGTCTCCGATGGCTTCGGCTGTAGTTTGAACAAAGGCAAATTTTATCAGAGGATGCACTTTATACCATAAATGTCATTACAAATTGCATATTTAAAACAGTGATGACCCGTTTATTTTTAAAGATATGCTTATTATCCATAGATCAATTGACTTTTTTCTTCTAAAGTAAACTTTGGCAAACAATTCCTGAAGAATAGTTAAACAACCTTGTAGAAAAAAAGTAGTGAGTTGGAATAATGCATAATGATTTCAAATTGATTAATCAGTAGTCATGTCTTCAAATTCACCTGCTAAGCAATTAAACTCAAACATCTAGAGGTATTAAATGCAAAAAATTGCTTATTGCACGCTTTGTAGTTTCTGACTGGTTCACAAAGTAATAACTACAAGGTGTACAAAAATATGGGGAAATGCATGAGACTAATAACCACTTTAATCTAATAAAAATTTTAGTGCAATCAATGCCGCAACACAAGCTATGCATAAATAAGTTTAGGAAAGAGTTTGGATTATATTAAAATTATTGGCGGTTCTTTATAAAGACCAGGGAAATGTTTACGAAATCCAAAAATATGACCGTAATAATTAGTAGCAACACAGATTGCCAAGATTGTTATTTTCAGCTTGGTTGCACTTCTTACGTGACAACCCTATTTTAGTAAGAGTTGATCTGTTACCCACTTGATCTTTGAGAATTCGGATATTTGCCTTCTTTTCCTTAATTGATACTGCATTGGCGAGACGACATAGAGCTCGATGGCACCAGTCACACAAATCCACAGCATCATCATTTAAGCAATCGACTACGTCAGTATGATAGGTGACAGTCTCCAAGATGTTTGCCAGAACAAGCTCGTGATAGAGTGTAACATACAAAGGAAATGTGGGTAAATTTTCGGGTAGACATTTCATGAGCCGTTTGAAAATTTTTCGATGCCATAATTCGGTTGCAACTAAGTCACGAATAAGGAATCCAACTTTCTGGTGCGAGATGATGAACTCTTTCACAAATTCGTCCGAACCTGACCTGGCTGAAGCAACAGCCTTCAAAAGTAATTACAAAGGAACTCAAATTTACTTGCATATTAAGCTTATCCAAATATGAATGTTGTTTGTACCACTGCTCCTTTCCATAGCAGTCATAGTCCAAGTCCGCAAGAAACTCAACAAAAGCCTCTGCCTCAGCCGGAAAAATAATATACTAAAATGACCCAAATGGTAGCTTTAATACTATATGCCTAAACAGTGCTGCCGTCATAGATGTTCTTATGCAGCACGTACATTTAAATTTATGCATATGGTTGTACTGCTTTAGAAAATGTTGTTCATATAGATGATAAGCGCGAATACTGGACAAATTGCAGTGTTTTCAAAAGATATTAAAGGAACAGTTTAACAAAGTTCATCTCTCCACTACAAAACCAACTATTTATGGAATGCCGGCCCAATCAAATTAGGCAAACTTGTACTAACTTTATAACCCTTTCATTACCTATATGGTTTCAATGAACTGACTGAACCAAAATTAACTTTTGGATACGGGAAGCTATTCACAGCTGTTTCTTTCAAAAATACACAGATCAACGCTTATATTGCCCCGAACTGTGAGCCTCGAAATCAATAGTGATATGGTTGTAATAGTCTGCGTCTTTTCTCTTAAAAATGATTACTTCTTGATCCATACCTGAAATTCACCAGCCATCAGGCAATAGATTCGAATTTCAAAAGTTACTATGCTATAACAACGCAAAATATATTGGGCTATATAAACACAAATTCATAATTAATGCCATTTAGAGTTCTTGCGACATGCGCTCTGTTATAGCAAATATAAAAAACCTGAGTCCTACTTAAATTTGTGCTGACACTTAAGAGATTTGCCATCTTAAGCATCACCTCTGTTTTTAACTTAAATGGAGGCATTCAAAATCTTCTTTAAGGCAATATTACTTCATCCTCTACAAGAAAAGGTCCACTTTAAGCGTACAGAATGACTAAAAGGCTGTAGACACATCAAAAGGTCAAAGAGGGGCAGGAGAGCTCTTAAAGTTTGTTTTGTAGTTAAGCATAAATATTGTAGCGTCCCGAGACTCCCTGAAGACAGAAGAAGATACAATGCTCGGGCAGAATAGATATATTCAGCATAGCGAAGGTGTCCGGGCTACTGGCATGGTCTGAAGGCCAGACCACCCAGCGGGTTCCAAGGGGGCTAATTCAAAGTACAAAAGTGGCGCCTCACCAATCCGGAGGTATATACCACCACTTCTCTGCTTTGGCCTTGATGGGCCTTCGTGCGGGCAAAAAAATCATCGCAAGACAGAGTAAAAGGAGGCTTAATAGATCTGTATCTTGTGAAAGAAATATTTATCTTGAGATAGCGCATGAGTTATGCCTGGTAGCGATTCCTGAACGTCCTATCCTCTGACAGATAATATGCATAAGGAGGACGGTGTACTGTAATGAACCTTTGCGTATCAATCACGCCGTGAGTAAAACATATCTAAAAGCAATAATAAAATGAGGGAAACTGTGACCTAAGGATTAATCCGGCAAATATTGGGAGCCTATCACAAGGGAAAAATTGGTATTTCCAAAATCTGGTTTCGCCTAATTAGCTTATCCTGAGCAGGACCTGGAACCGGGAATCTGCCAGAACTAGACATCGTTTTGGTCCCTCTTCTACGAATTTTAAATTTGGCAATCAGAAAGAGGACCAAAAAGTGGTTTAACTGGATTATATTCGCTTGCAGCTGTAAAAATGACACTTTGACTATTTTACGAAGCCTTAAAGACACGTGTCATTGCAAAAGATTTTATTACTTTTTAGCAGCAGCGTTGAGGAGCAGTAGTGATGCCTAGAACCACGGCTTAGCAACCTTTATGGAATACGATAGTGGTTTATCCCTCAATATTGGTGAAACGCCACCTTTGTACTTTGAATTAGCCTCCTTGTACCTTTCTGGGTGGGCTGGCCTTTTGGGCCATACCAATAGCCCAGACACCTTCTCTGCGCTAAATATATATTCTGCACTAGTATTGTGCCTTATTTTGTCTTCAGAGAGTCTCGGGACGCTACATTTATCTAAAGACGTTGAGCACTGTATTTGTCGTGAAATGAAATGCGAAATAAAAATATCAGGCAAAGTTCTTTTGCCTAGATTGATCTGCAGAGTAGCGAGTCGCCGAGGAAGATCCACCAAGCAAAAAGAGTGTGAAGACATGCGCACCAATGGAACCCTAGGCGAAAATTATGCCGTTAACCGGAAGTATAACCCGAGTAGAAAGGTATCCCTATAGTTGAACGAGTGGTTAATAGTTCCTGTCAATTGACGGAACTTTTGTTTTTAAGCAAAGTAAAAACTAATAGTTAGTGGAGCACAAGGGATTATTAGAAGTGAATTTAAATACATTCTTTGCTTTAACAACTACTGCAACACTGTAAAATAAATTCAACAAGATATAACAAATTCTGAAAAAAATAAATAAAAACAAATACGTGCTTGCTTGCGTGATAAGGGAAATGAAACTTTTATGCAGGAGACGCCAATTTTCTGTAGTTTTAACCGCTTTTAGTTTTGTTTTATTGATTATATCATTAAAGCAGCATGTGATTGGGTAGAGTTTTGTGCAAATTACCCTCGGTAAGCGTAAGTCAGTTTGTTGTTTGCCATTCAGGATGGATGATATTGTTCAAATCGAATCAGCTAAGGCTATCACTGCTTTAAATGATGCATTGACAAAAAACAATTACGAGGGTGTTCGAAATATTATCGCTAGTGCTGTCTCCTCTGCTTCTTGTGCACCTTGGGATCTGGTATCGTGGCTTTTGAGCAAAGTTGATGATTCGACGGTTAAGCATTCTGTTGAATTAGAAAACCTACTTAAAACGAATGTTTCTGAACTATCTCAGTCTCTTAGTGCTAAGGAATTTGTGTTAATCCTTCTTAGCAAAGTAGAATCAAGCAATTCTCTTTGTGTACTAACCTTTTCCATGCCTTTCCTGGAATATTGTGCACTTTCTTTTGGACTTTCTGATTACTTAAACACGCATCTTATCTTCAAGTCCATTCAAACTAAATTGCACGCTTTTATATCGGGAGCTAATGACCCATTTCGTCCTAAATTTGCTAAATATCTTAATGTTTTGATTCGCGGCATAAGCCATTTGTTTCACTGCATGTTTTCAAAGACAGCTGACAAAAATGATGCTCTCATTTACTCGGAAGACGTACTTTATTACTTTTCAGAGACTCTATATTTCGTAGGTTTAAATGAGGATACAATGCCTGTTTTCCGATCTTTTATCTCCGTTTTGCAAATAACCGGCCCGCCCCTGTACTCCCGGTGCTATGAACTTCTTCAGTTTTCGAATAACTGTTCAGATGTTATTGCTGCTTCTGCTAACTTCGCTGATCGCGAAATAGCATTGTTACACGCTTTGGGCTTGTGCTTGACATCTTTTCCCGTTTGCTCATTTTGGCCTACCATTTTTACGAAAGAGTATGAACTGAAATTATTTGTTTGTATTGCTTCATCATTTGTACAGAAGATAGAAAGGTTCATTGCTGATGGCTCTTTTTTATCAAGGGTGGATGTTAAACGACTTATTCGCACCCAAGAACACCTTATTAGCTTAGCTTCTAAGCTTCGACGATGTCTTCCATCTACTTGGTGGACTTCATTTCCCATCTCACTCATAAGAAATTTCGAAGCAATTTCAAAATATCCAATCTCATCCGAAAGTCTTCCTGTTGAGGTCAAAAACTGCGTATTAGCCATCGAGGCTCTCCTGTCTTCTGCTTCAATTACCGCTTGTTGTGAATTATTCATCGGTATCATGGATCGGTCGATTAAGCCCTTTCATTGTGGGCTAAGATCTCATATGATCGTTCTATTCAAAAATTTTTTGAACGACACTTTGTTGATATTGCAGGATGGCCGTCGTAACGATCTACTTATCGCAGAGAACCTAGTGGGAGAGTCTAGTGTCACATTGCCATTCGATTTCGATTACCTTCGAGGCATGTGTGACCTAATATTCCAGTACCCACTACCCGGTTGTGATGACTCCCTCTTCGACCAATCCAGTTGGCTAATGGCGGCGCTAAACTTGGCAATCTATGTCAATATTCGTACAAGGTCAATTTCAGCTTTAGAATGTAGTGCCGAAATCAAAGAAATCTCCCATGGAGTTGCACTGGCTTTCAGTCGTCCTGACGCCAAAGGCCGAAGTACACTGAAAACCAGGTTCCTCGATCCCCTCTCCTCAGACGTTGCATCAATTTCAAACAGGTATAAAATGGCGGAAAGGGAGCACGAAGCGAATCCCGATCCCATGACCATTTCTCCCAACGCACCGAGTCTGCACGACTGTCAACTTTACTTACTCCGATTTCGTTTGCTAATGGACACTGTATCCCGTGTGGGGGAGTTCCCTGTTGCCTAAACAAACACTAATTATTAATAAAGTAGCTTATTTTTACGCATATATTTTTCCAATATCATTTCAGTGGTAGTTTGTCTACCTAGGCCCAGACTTGTTTTTACAGGTTCACCGAGGATGATCAGGTCATGGACTAATTTTAAACAGTAAGTTAATTGGTGCGTGCTTTTTGTTTTTACTATGAGAGGGTTCACAGTATACTGTACCATCTACCGTTAGCTCTATCCATTGGTTCGGCACTCTAGCCATTTGTCGTCGCAGTATTCTTACGGCACCTCAAATCGAAGCTCTTACAAATAATTGCTCTCACATCAGCCCCAAGACATCAAAGGGACTTCCCATCTACAGATCAGGTACGTCTGTGTCTATGTATTATCTAGTGAATGTTATTCAACTTATTCCTTGGGTTATATTCGCTTAATTGAGTTAAATCCACTTCGTGCTAATTTTCTCACTATTCGCAACAAAGTGTCCGTCAAAATCTGAGTTAGACAAACTAGAAAATAATTTAATTCTCATATTCCGCAGTAGGCCACATTGATTAATAAGTGGCGTTTGAAATCCTTTTTTTGGTTTTTCTTGGTTTCTACCCTTTATGTGGGTTTGTTTATATTGGTCGACTATAAGCTCCTCATTTTGCTGTGCATACGATCCCTGTTGCAGATGTTCGTTGTTTCTTAGTTGGCGTTAGTACCACAACAGACTCGACGGAGGGAATGACGTACGCAGCGGGAGCGGGAGAAAGTGATTCCGACAGTGGGAACTTCTCGGAGGGCATGAGGACGGACTCGTTAGAGAAGATGTGCGAGCGTGCACTGGAGGGCGCGGTGGCGCACGTACCCACCCTTGGATGGTCGCGCGACTCCCTCGAAGTCGCCTGCATGGAACTTGGCCTGCCCCCCGGTCTTCATTCTATTGCTATGCCCCGAGGCCCCATCGATCTCGTGTTATACTTCTACGAGTCTCGCAACCACCATCTTGCCGATGTGCTCGCCAAGTGGCGCAAGGAGGAGGTTGCTGATGGCAAGGAATACATCATTGCCAAGCCCAACAGGTACGTGAGCAGCAGCCATATTTTCAAAAGCGTCATCCCTTTTAGCCCTTCTGACTTGCTGAAAATGCACTTTGTTTAATGCCCAAGGATATGCCTAAATCATTCTTTAACGTTTTTCCATATTAAAGTTTCCATTTATTCCAATTTCACCTGTCTGGTCTCATGACATTTTCGTGAAAAACCTGACGAAATTTGTGTACAAGACCTGTGCCATTCGAGGTAACTATTCCGGCTTGGTGAACTGTGTTCGGGCTCCCTCAGATCTCATTAAGCGATTATTCGTTGGATCAACCTTAATGTATGATTTTTAAGCAACTCGTTATTTATGAGATGGATTCACATTATTGTGGTTGAAGTGGTTGTTTAGAGAAGATTGCAAGGGTCGACTTATACCTTATTTTGATGCGATTCACGACACTTGCAGCTCGCGTCTAACTGAAAGTGTTTTTTTTGCCATTACCTACTGGCGAGATTTCGGTTAGTTGTTATTACCTCCCTTTGGTGCTTACTTTATGACCCTTGAAACTGATCTTTCTATTTCCAAATTTCGATTTTTCTTTCAGATTCTTTTTTCATTTAATCGAAAACTACACAAACTTGAAATTCAGCTGTGGTAATTTTAAAACTGGCGAACTTGACTCTTGTCTTCTATTTATTTCGTACGTAATCGGAGCATCGAGTACTCTATCATTATATTTTAGTTTAAGGTCATTCGTGTTCCATTTTTCCAAGATTGATAACGTCTCCGTTTTCATGCTGATTGTAATTAATGTGGCTTTGCGCCATCTGACTAGCGACGAGCTTCGATGTGATTATTTTTACATCCGACGCGCTGGTCTATTCCAACTGTGTCACATAACTACCGATCGTACTTCCATCCAGCCTTCAAAACGGCTTGATAACGTCGTCTCCTTTTAAGTTTTTTTCATCTTCAAAATATGCTAATTAGAATCCAAATAATATCATGCTGGATGCGATAATCCCAATGTTCTGCAGAAATATTGCTGTATTTGAAGGGGTTCGATGCGCTTCATTAAATTGGTAAAAAAAATGCATTTATTTCGTTGTCCACATCAAGCTTTATCCGTCAGTCTGTTAACTCCAGGTCCACAATAAGCTCGGCCCCTCGGGTTATGCCACAAGTTCTCAGATCTGAATAAAATTTTTTACTAAAATAATTTAAGTAGCATACTTAAATTGTAGCTTTGGGTTTGAGGCACCTCCTCCGTTTAAAACGAAGCAGGAGACGGACGCGTTTTTGCGCCGCGCCATCGAGTACCGGCTTCAAACCAACAATGAAGTGTACCCACAATGGGGACAGGCGATGGGCCTTTTAGCCCTACCGCAGAATATACCCGCTGCTATCGGTCTCGAGGCGCAACTCGTTGACGAAATTTGGGCACAAGCTGGTGATAGGTCCGTTGACGTGAGTCATCGCGTAATTTTACCATGCTTCGACATCTACGGCGCTGCTGGGCTGCCCTATCTTTGTTTTGTGCATGTGTGAATGCTAGCATCAAATCATTAGAGTCATTGTTGTTCAAACGTTTGCTATAATATTCTTAGAATGGGCCTAATTGTTAGCGTAACTTTTTTTTCATGCTAACAAGAAATGTCAATTTTCAAGTAAGTTTGTAATGGCAAACTCCACCATAATTACTTCTTATTAGTTTAATTAGTATGGCACAGACCAGTGGTGTATCGCAGCTGTTTCAATGTTACAAAAAGCCTCCTGTAGGCCCATCCCCACTTTGCATTAAACCATGTGATTCTTGCTTTCCAACTTACTAAAGTCTTTCACGTACTTCTGGGTAAAGTCAAATCACTGTACTTTTTTCACCTACTTGATGGAATTAGTCTTTGCGATGTATCATTTCGTTGGGAATCCTATGACGTCCTTAGTGTATTGTGGCATCTTCAACTAATAAAAAAACTTAACCAATCGAGCTGTCTAAAATGCAACTTGTTGTAAGCACCTTTATTTTGCTTTAATTGCTTGGGACTTAAAACCAATGCTTATTTGGGTCTACTGCAATCTGAGTATGAATGTAGGTTTTGGTGGTAGCACATTTTCTCTTGAATAAAGCATAATTGAACAAAAGTTCACTACTGAATGATTAAATGGATTAGGGAGAAGCTTTACTTGTAAAGGAAATCTGAAGAACTCGGTTTTGGTCTCCTCAATGTATACGAGAGCGACGAAGTGCTCTAAAAGGCTGTTAACTTTTTCCAAGTGGATGCTCTCAGTTTCCTCAACGTCTCCCATAGTCTTCACCGTCTAATCGTCATTCCCTTCCACCAGACGCATGCCGGTGATTGCCATAAAGAACAGAGGCTGTGTAGGAAAGTTCATAGGGTCTCCTTTCTTCTGTCCATCTATGTGTTTATGAGTTGAATTTACGCGTTGGGGGCTTACGGATGCTGCGCATTTCTAACCCACCGCATAGAATAGTCTTATTTATGTGCTCTTGATTGCGCAACGGAACTACATCAACATTGTTTTTTTCCTTTTTTCCCGGAAAGTATGACGCAATATTTAGCCAGAAGTTGGTTATCCAATCTCTGATTATTGTTTCTTCGTTGTTACTGATCAGTACCTATGCTTAGAAGAATCTAAACTGAGGCTTTATAACATAGATAATTTTAACTGCTTAAATTAACCACCTCTTTTGAAAGGTTTTCAATGAATTAAGCTAATGTGCTATTTCTTCCCAAGCTTTCTCTTTTTATTCCCACTTAGCAACATGCAAAGACCACTCTTATACTAATCCTTTGAAGGGGGTCATCTGGAGGACTAAAAATTGTGTAAGGCCGCGTTCGTAATTGCTAATTGACAAGGGGTTGATTGTAGGTTTTTGGAACATGCCTTTTTCGTGCAATTTGTGGCTTTACAACTTCTTTAAAAAATTTTGATAATAGTGTTGGTTTAACTGTATTGCTGATGTGATATTTGGATGCAGCTGGATCCTTAGTGCCGTCATTTTCATCTGATGATCAGTAATGGGATCACTGCCTCCTCACATTTCGACATTTTAATTAGCAAGTAGGACCTAAGTGTCAACGGTAGTGGCGGCTTTTGTACAATCCTCATCTGCGCAGTTGTAGTAATGTTTTTTTGGGGCGATCATTTGATTTCGCAGATGATTTATGGGTCATTCTGCACCGATGTTACACACTTAAAGTCTGTGTATTTTTGTTGAGTAGCTTGAATGCACATTATTATCAACGTGTAAAAGGCAAGATGAGACAATGAAGTCTGATTAACAGTTTGTTTAGTTTTGTTGGTTGGATTTGCGTCTACCGTGAACTTACAAAGGAGGTTCAGATGTCGAGAAAGTGTTATCTTACGTATCAGAACACTTGAATCAATTTGACATCCTTCAACAACTTTATTTTCACCTGTTTTCAGATAAATTGGTACGCAAAGCGTCTAGGTTTGGCGTACGTGTACAAACTGACCGAACTGTTCTACATACAAGACACATCACCCGACCACAAGGCGACCTGGGAATTCCTCGATCGTCGAATAGCCGACCTTCGGGCTATGAAGGAAGCCAAGGTGCGTTTTTTACCGATTACCACCGCTGTCGTCCATACCATGTGGACGCGTTTGAAAGAAATGCCTCAATACTGTAGTTTAAGTATTTTAATAATGTAATGGTTTCGCGCAAGGCGTGCCTGTGACTTTCAAAGCATTCATCGTTTTCCCGTGTGGTGTTACGTCACTTTTTCGAAATTTCAATTTTTTACTCCTTCACGCCTCTGCAGTCAGCGTAATGCCGTAGACAGGCGCCGAGGAATTATGGTATTATAGACATCCTCATAAATGGGGATAAATATAACCCATCTGCAGGAACCGATATATGTTTTAATCATTGTTGTAAAATTGATCTTTCCTTGGAATATTTTAGACTATTATTCTCATATCTCTAAGATAGAATTCTCTTGTTACTATTCAAGTGGTGCTTCAGGGTTAACGTGTTGTTTGACTTTGATCTGCATTCTGCCAAATTCGTTTGGATACTTTACATCAGCATAATAAAATATTTTACGCATAGTTCCAACGAATGATTTAAAACTGGAGGGTCATGAATACTTCGTCGTTATGCTAAAATAAGTAGAACTTGCTTTGACCTCTTTTTTGTTCTTCCTTTAACTGTTTGAGAGTGAAAGTGGTTCGAACCGACTGTTTTAAGGCATGCAGATTTTTCCACCTACTATTCTCTAATACGGGTTTATTCATCTGATTGTTACGGCTGACCACTTGAGACCGGGAGTGTTGTCACTTTTGGATGTTTGATCATGTCTCATCTTGCAGTTTTTTGTCGATGGTCATACTGAGTACAGTTAATGTGGGGAAAGGATCAAGACGAATTTTGGTTTGCACAAGTTGTTTCCCGTGAAACGGCAGTTATGACATTTGCTTATAGGCGTAGTCTCTTCCATCTGGCCGTATCATTGCCGTACAAATAGGTGGGGTGGCTCGTTCAGTAACATTGGGTGATTATTTGCTGCTGGAAGGCCTTCTCTCTCCCCTCTGTCGCCTCAAACAAGTGAATTGCCGCCCGTCTGTTTGGGAAGCTCATTCTAGTTGACACTTGGACCTGTTTTGTGGTTGTAGCGTCCCGGTTTCGTGCCAGTCGGTTTGGGTGGTATTATCATAAGTTGCTATGTGCAAATGGTATATTCCAAAGGGTTGTTAACGGTTTTGTAACATGGATATCACATTTGTTTGCAAATTTTGGTGTGATAATTCAGTACGATGAATTGCCGTTTATTAATATTTCGGTTACGTAGGGCGAGGACCACACTGTGGTGAAGCACACGGTATCACAATGCAGACGACTAATTTTGAATTGTTAGGGCTGATGTTTTATTGTCACAGAACTTTCCCCTTATGAGATAACATTTATTGATACTACGTGGGAGCCCTCGTGACATCTGGCAATTATGTAGAACCGATACCCGAATGCATTGTGGTTTCTCCATGGTCTCGATTTACGTCGTAGTTCTTATTTGTGGTTTTTGTTGCCCCCTGTGCGTTAGGCGTAGTGTCTGATAGTCGTCTTTTAAGAAGTCGTTAAGTCACCGTTCTACCAGCAACATTTACATCCGTCCGCGATTTTGAAAAAATGTCCAAAACGCTTAATTTCCTCGCACTACAATGACTCTATCATTGCCCCTGTGCGTAGTTATATAGTTTCATGCAAAGAAGCGGGTTATGTTTTGTCTTCCCAACCGCAACCTGTCTGCTTTCCAAAGGAAGTGCGATCGCTGGTGTGTGTGTGTGTGTGTGCGCAAGGGATTGAATCTTGCAGATCGAAGAGTCGTCATGTGAAGTATCCTTGGTAAAATAATTGTCATGTTTTGTTTGTAGTATGCGAGTAATTCCAGATGAATCAATTTTAGTTAATATTAATTTACTATCTTATATTGCTCCACTCATTAAGATTTCATATTGGCTGCTGGTGCTACTTTGTCCAACATTTTTATAACGAGTATAATTTTCATAAATTTGAAATTCGGTAATAGTACTTCTTGTGTATTTTTGTGGAGTTTGACGCAAGGAAATGGCCTCTACATTCGTTGCTTCCAATTCAACAGAAGTAGGAAGTCGTTCCACTCAAATACAAAAAAAAAAGGTTTCAATTTGAGAGACTTTAAGAGAAAACGCAATTTAAGCTGCTCACTGTAGTCTTCTTTTGTTTTTAATGTTTTGCTACTGCACTGGAAGAGGCCAGAGATTATTATTCGTCACAGGGCTGGGGTTAATTGTCACTTTTGCCTTCGCATGAGTTGGAGAGGTTAAATGCTCATTTAGGCCCATTTTACCAACACTTACGTGGTTTTATTGACTCTCCTTCGATGTTAGCCTCTTACGATCTAAATCACGATGAAAGCTGATGATCGTCCAATTTTGAAGCTCATCAGCATTTATTACTCTCTGCCGAACAATTCATCTCCCTGCGTGAAATGGATAAACCGCCAAATGTCGCCTCTTCCACTGGATCTTCGATTTTTTTTCCTTTTTCGGCAGAATTACCTTTCTTTGCGTGGCGCTGTTACGGTTTATGTGGGTCTTTTAGCCTTTTTCTTAGCTTTATTCTATCTGCAAAAGTCTTGTGCTAATTCCAAGGCCACGAGATAGCCTACATTTGATTAAGTAGATTGAGCTTTTGAACGCCTTTGCACTTTATCATTGGGCTTCCACTCGGTATGAAGTAGAAGCATTGGTTACGGCGTGTAGTTTTATTAATTTTTGTTTGTTCACTTCTGATATCCGTGTCTGCAATGTATTTAGGATCAGGTGATTCGCATTCGCGATTCCACTTGCATATCTTTTTTCAATTAAATTCGTGGTTAGAAGAGAGCGATTGTTGATTGAAGACAGTCCTTTATTACCAATTTAAGGTGGTTGCTTATAGTCTTTCCAAAAGAGGGCATCCACATAAATGGAAAACTGCTTTGGACCATTGAGGGTTCCAGACTTATTGATGAGGTCAGTCTTTTCTTACCAAAAGGCGACAAATTAGACGTATTCCAGTGTCAGAGACCTAATGTGGGCCATCCTGTAACATCACATCGGGGCAGTTTAATTAGCATATTCACGCAATTTTAATTAGGCCTTATCGTAAAAACAAATTCCGTGAAGACAAAATTGATGGGGTCTCTCGAGGATATTTGCATGTTACCAATACCTTTTTCCAAGTAACTCGGGTTCACTTCAATTTTGCGCTGCCGTGGCCTTGTAGATCTCTGGAGAAAAGGCTGTGCATCTGAACTCATTGGAATAAGCGGCATTTGGACTAATGCAAATCTGTTACCTTGTTTGTTTGCTTAAACCGCCGGGGCGGGATGCTATAGCAACTATGTGAGCTTCCCTAATAATCCATTGGATCTCACTATTGTTAGGGTAGCCGCAAAAGTTACTGTTGCTAGTGCTGTTGCACCGGAATTTACTGACCTTTCACCTTTCTGTCAGCGGTCTAGTATTTTATCTACATACCTGCTGACTTTTTGGTCTTCTTTTGCAGCTTAAAGGTATTGCCAGCATGTTGCGTGAGGGATTCTTCGCTGCTGGTCACGTCGTAAGTTGCCTTTTTTGTTGAGGTGTTATCATGGGAAAAAAAACGTCCTTTTTTATATTTGACTGCACAATGAGTCACCTACATGCTTCACTCTGTATACCTTCTTTCATCATAAGATTTTTTGAAAAGGGGAAGTTTCGCACATCGGCTTACCGTTCACCTTGGTTTCACTTCGCCTTTTAGCGATGTCACGCTATAGAGTCGGATTGGTTAGGATGTGACTAGATCAATTTGAACTCAGAATGTCGCCAGTGTCCTCCTGGTGGATTTTTTTGTAAAAATATAAAGAAATGTTGTAAACATTCTGGCGTGAATTTATTAAAACAGCTGCGTGTATTTATTTTAATAACTTGACGAGAAAGTATCGCGCGTAATATACTACAGTCCGGGTTTTGAATTCACGGATTGAGATAATACTTTTCCCACTGTAATGGAAGCTTTATAACCACCAAACCGTGGCGTTGAGTTTCATAACATCCAATGATGAGATCACTGTTGGTTGGAGTACTGAAATGCTCTGCTCTTGGATTCTGTAACGATATCGCAATAATAGAAATTCTCCAAAATGTTTTTTAGTCTTTTTTGTTGTTTTCCAGTATTACAACAGTATAACAGCAGAAGGCATGCCCCAACATCAATGGAACAACAGGAGTATAGACAAGCACTCGTAGATTTCTATCAGGTGTTGCTGAAAGCCTTTTGGAATTGTTGTTTGCTTGTAGTCAATATTATCCCGGTTAGTAACTTAGGGTAGCAGAAAATTTTGGCGTCCTAGTGAAGTTTTAGGCTTGAAAAACGTTGATATGTTACAGAGGTTTGGGACGAACTGCTATGTGTGCATTATATTATGAAGTTTAGAGGTGTAATTTCTTTTTCTTATTTGATATTAATTTTTCCCTTCCTTTAGACCTCGAACATCTTGGGTTGGAATTGTAGAGGCTGTTAGATTCGTTTCCCACCAACCCATCCCCGACTTTGCTGCACTACTAGGAGTCGAGTGTGTGAATAAATCTGTCCAAAACTCTGCCTTTTTTCTGCATGTTTGGTGTGTAAGAGAAATTTATTTACACCGCGCCTACTTAACGCAGTTGGATTGGGAAATTAGTCCTTTACTATCGAGGGCCGAAAAGTGTGCTGCGGTTTTGCGCCTGTGTAAGATGTGACCCGTGGTCATAGTTGTTTTCATTTGATATTACTAAATTTGTGGACTTCCTGTCACACCGTTTATGCTTTTGCTTGTCTATGATAAAATGTCACTGGTAGCGTCAAGGTGATCCAATCATTTTCTGTCTATGCTCAAATGAAGTGATGTTCAGTCAGAAGTGTGAGCAATCCAAATATCTTGGAAGCACCATTTTGTTTGGCATTGTTTGTTTGTAGATAAGGAACGAACGAAGACTTCTACACTTATTTGGTTGTTATTGTTTCACACTCCTCTTTTTTGCAGAGTAATTTGGATGGCACAGAAATTCCGCAGCAGTGAGTGGGACCCCTTCCTACTGGCAGGTCAGATTGTGTTCATGCAGTGTCTCTTCTACGGCACCACGGGTGCGCTGTGCGCCCTGGTGAGTCCGATCTCGCAGTGGCACACGAGCTTGCGTCTCCTCTTAGACGACAGCGAGTTGCGTTTTCGAGATCTGCAAGGACGTTGTCTCATCTCTGTGTTCCTCCTCTCCGCCGGTCTCTGCGCTCTCGGGCTGTGGCGGTTGGTGCGACGCACCAAACTCTGCCTCGACTTCACTTGCACCCTTTATTTCTGGCATTTCATCTTTTGTGCCCTCTACACTGCCTCCTTTCCAGTCTCCGTGGCCTGGTGGCTCACTGTTGCCGTTTCTGTAGTCCTCATGACCCTCATGGGCGAATTTCTCTGCATGCGAACCGAAATGAAGGCCATTCCTCTGGGTGGGGCCGCTACTAGTGTGGTATGATTCGCTTTCGCCAGCGTCCCATGATTTCTCTCCTCCCTCTTCCAGTGTCTTTGTCTTTCTTTTTTACAGAGCTCGTACATATTCCTTTGACCACATTCTGTGTACATTAATAATGAGTGCTTCAAATATTCTTCTCTGTCGTTTTTGAACCTACTATTAGTTAAAGGTAGAGGCCGCATATCGAGAAAGTATTCCTCTCTGTGTGGAAGTCGCATAGGATTTGCTTAGTCATTTGGGTGATTGTGAACTCGGGGCACGCGCGTCTATTTCATGCACATGGAGGCAAAGTTTTGACAATGTGCAGTGCGAAAATTGAAGTCAGTTTTGGATTAATTAAAACCAGTTCTTCGCGTAGAACTTGGGATGAATCATCAGTTGGTGTCCACGACGTGGTTTTACCGCGTTTTTTGAGCTTCCACTGGGTGTGGGGAGTACCAAGTTGTGGCGATTCTGGTCTTCTTTGCGTTGGTGATTGCTCGTGGTTTCACCCTATTAACACCAAATGATGATTCATTAACAAAACTGCGCCTTGGTCTTCACTGGGGGAAGGTTTTGTGTTTGAAAGAGTATTAAGTGGCAAAAAAGACGACGTGGCCACCCTTAGGAATGTTGAATGAGAAGGAAAGAGGACTGAATTTGATTGGAATGGTTTTGGGCTGCCAAAATTGCATTTGGTCTGTATTTCGTACTCCGGGATGGAGGGGGATGCCCTTGCTTGCTGAATTACTGCAGTTTTCCTTGAAGCAAATTTACCAAAAAGTGCCATTGTTGATGTCTGTGAGAGGCGTGCATATGTCCGGGATTTTTGTGCTTTTATTCTCCGGCTTTTGAAAATATTCAAAAAGTGGTAATTTGTTTTTCAAAAGTGAATTTACAACTGATAACATCATCCACGTCATACATAAGTCCGAGCATTTCTAGCAATCATAGTTTTTCTAGTAGCTAGAAATCTCTGTCTGGAAGAAGGCGGATTTCCTGGATTAATCAGGTTATCTTTATAAAAGGCATAGGACGGAAGGTCTGGTATGGGGATTGACTGTTTTGCGGACCTTTTTAGAAGCACATCATGTCACTTGAATAAGAGAACTGCGGTACTTTACTTCCTGTTAATCGTAAGTGGATTAAATGTATGAATACTTGCAGAATTGGTCGTTGGCTAGATAATTAGTTCACATCTCTCAAATGGGTTTATGACTGGTTTGGAGTTACTGAAAATCTAGTGTTAATGCTTTCGATTCCTCTCTTCCGTGCGATAAATTAATGGCCTTACAATAGGCTTCGCTGTGTTTTATCCCTCCTTAATATTGCCATATTTTGTCTGGAAAAAATGTTCGTAATTATTACATGTTACAACATAGTAGATCCTCACGTTATCAAGGACATGCGCTTATATTAGACAAGTAGCTCAAATAGGCACGCACGAATAATGTTTAAAACTGTGGAAGAGGAAAACGATTGTAATAACCGAGTGTATGAAGTGGCGCCTCACTGATTCCTTCCTTTGGAGCTCAAATTGGCTTTTGCTGCCTCATCCATGTTGGACTAATGACATTTCCAATTGATTGCACACATCTCCTCGACATTTAGTTAGAAAAATTTGAAGTGTGTAAAAGCTCAATCGCACTCAACTTACTGACCCCCTTCTCGTGGTACATTCCAAATGTTATTCCTTTTTTTACTCTGAAATCTATTATGTGCCTGCGGATAACCCACACGTGACCAGAAGTGTAAGTCGGTCATAAAAACACCTGGGCTTAGTCGAGTTATTACATTTTAGTTTGAATATTTCCTGTGGGAGCAAATTACTGTCTCAACGAATTTGCATGCGATGATATTTGCCTTATTTTATGCTTACATGTACGTAAGAAGGCCCAGAACTTCATTGGATTTTTTGTACTGAAGTGGATAGGTGGATTTAGGCGGTAAGGATAAGTAGATGGCTTATTTTAGTAATAGGATAAAGTGTAATTCTACATTATATTAGATAAGTTCTGTTTACTATACATTAATGGCCGAACGTGTTCTCTCCGAGCGACCAGTATTAGGGTATAATGATAAAATTGCTCACGATCACAGAATTTCCCTCCCTTAAATGCCTTTCCAAGTTGCAAGATTTTATTATCTGTTTAAAATAGCAACTTAAACTAACATTCAGTCATTAAGAAAAATTCATTCAATTTTCACAAAATTCTGTGAAAACAGTGCAGGAAAAGGAATAACCATGCACAATTAGAAGTAGTATTCAAGTTCGAGGCGAGATTACCATGTCTGATCTAGTGTCCATCCTCTTCTTCTGTTGTCCAAGTAGGCGATGTTGAGGAATGACTAGTCATTGACCAAGCACTAGTCAGACTTGCTTATTTCCAAATTCCATTTATTTTCTGCCCAAATGAATGTTTTAAACTGAGAAAAAGACCGCTTTTACAAGTGTAAAAATACCGCAAACTGCAAAGACGGTTGGTTGCTGTTGATAATCAAATCAAGTCTTATTTAAATGCTAATCTACCTCCGGGAAAATGCACTGTGTAACTCATGCAGGATGATCGAAGAGATAAAAAGAGTTCAGCCAGTTGGTCATACACTTCCTCACATCAAAAAGGCAACTTTAAAGAGACACTAACATATGTTGGGCGCGTGGGGCTGCCTTGCTGTACTCATGCCATTATCTTCCATCCCCCTTTGCTGAACGTCAAAATATGCTAACTATTCCATCTCGATTTCACTAGCATTTTGTTATTTGATGTGGTATTGCACAATAATCAGTTTCTCGATAGATCTGAATTCCAAAATAGAATGAAATTGTACCAAAATTATTTTAATTTATAAATCATATGTTCACACTTAAAAAGGGTGCTTTTTAACATAGTTACTAAACTTCTGAAAATACGTCATGATCAAAAAGCAAGATAAAGGGGGTATTTTAAAAAGACGAATTTATAATCACTAATAGCGAGTAACAAGCAAAACTGTCCTGTCAATGTCCAATGAGTAACTGGCATTGAGTATGCATTGCCATCCGTGTATCCTTCTGAATAAGAAGTCAAGCGTATCGCGACGATCACACCAACGTGTCTGGAAATTTATAACTGCTCGGAGCACCGTTTGATCCCTTGTGGGTTTGTGGGACGTCGCATTGGCGGAGTGAGCCGGGATTAGTGCTAGTGGCTTAGCATTTGTATACTTTGACCACGTGACTCCTCCCAGTGGAATCAACAGGTGTCAGTAGGGGTGATGGCAATAAAACCATAAATTTTATTCCCCAGTGCCTGCTTCATGAGAAGAGAAGAGACAGTGTGTGACACGTGCTAGTCAACTAATAGTGCAAGATAAACCCAAACACAAAAAGAGAATATTGGTTTGCAAAAAGTGTGATGTACAGAAAGGATTATTTTAACTTGTAACAAAGTAAATTCTAGATGCCCTGTCAGGAGGTCACAGTGTCATGAAGGCGTTATATCGCAGGATGAATTTACCCCATAAACAAGTTTAATGTTAGAAAGGCGTCGCTTTGTGGCCTGACGACCAATCATTCCTCCAATCAAGCATTAATTATGCGGCGCTGTTTGCACAAAAAGACGCCTTTAGGCTGGACTGGGCTATTCAGGACAAATTAAGGTTGTGCACACCGCTGAAAGGAGTCTAGCTGGCAGATTAAGGATAATTTGTGGCTGGAGTAAAACGCAAAATAACGATTTAATCGGGTGCACAAAATTGTAATGAAAAACAATTGAAATTATTCAATGATGGGGTAACACCAATTGAACTCAGACTTCAAGCTGGTAAGACGGTTTGGATTTATGCTGGTAAAATTATTTTCGTCACACACCGTACGGACTTCCCTATTTGAAGTGATTAAATCGACCTGAACTATCCACTCTTATGCCATAACTACTCAAACCATCTCTGCTAAAGGCATTGCGCTACAAAGAGACCTCGAAATACCTATTCATGTCTTTTACAAAGCTGCAACGACGAATCCCGAATCCTTTAAGGCTAAGAAAGTGCGATGTAAAACCCGAAATAATTTTTGGCACCAAGCGATGCTAATTTTATTATTAAAAGGCAGTAATTTGTTCGTCACATTTTTCCAAAATTTTTTCGTATGCAATTGTAGGTATACATTTGTAATCATGGTCCCATTGATACGGCAATTTACAGCCAAAATAATCTCTGACGGTGATTGTCAAAAGCCTTGTGAAAATATGAAAGGGAGGGGAGTAAGTCACATAAGCTCCAGCAGCCAGACTGGTCTTTTGTTCCTTTCTTTAAAACTACGGAATGTCTAATTTTATGTTCAGTTCTCAAGGATGCGCTTTTGTGTGTGGATATGTGAAAGAAACCCGTAGGAAGCTTGTTTACGTGCAGGAGGGGATGAGGCTTGGATAACTTCCGGGTGGAGAGAAGTATTTCTGCCTCTTCAATTCTAAGAGGAAAAAAGGTAGTGTTATTGGTCGTCTTCTTTCTTCCAATCACATAAAGTCATCTGAAAGTCAGATTTTTTCACTAAATCTTAGAAAAAGGTGGATCTTTTTTTACATCTTCCCTTTGTAGGAGCTATAATAATTTACAATCACTATCAGATCCACAAATAGAGTTTTATTTTTAAGTGGATTTAGTAACCTTGGGGATAATAAGATGGTAAAAGCTACAATTTGCAACAAGACTATGAAGGTTTCAAAACGGATTATTGTCTGCGGCAATAATTATTTTAAATAATAAAGCATTAGGAAGGTGGGAATCACATCTGTCTGGCTTCACAATGGCAATAGTCAGATCGGACCAAATGACGACTCTCCTTTCACATAGCCACCACTGTAAACGAAGCGAGATCGAGTGAAAATAAGGGGACTATCATCTCCCTCATCCGACTGCAAGTGAAACGGCTTGGCTGGCTCCACGATAAGAGGCTTGGAGGTAGGCAGACGTCTCAGCACACACGCATAAAGTTAAATACCACGGAAAACGTTAGAGTAAACTTACCATTTGGCGGATTCCGCCTGGATGTTTACTGTTCGGCGCTAAATGCTGCGGTGACAGAATTGATTGGAATCGGTTGGTTCTTCAGCCGACCCAGCCTTAGCGACACCGTCCCCTGCGCAGTCTAGGCATTGAAGAAAGATGGGCCATTAAGGATATTTATTTATGTTTTAAAGTTTGCTCATTTTAAGGAAAGTGATCATCAGGAATTTCCCTCACTCTTCGTTAGTTTATTTTATGGCAGTTGCAAAAGCAATTTACTTGGCAGAGCGCACCCGGCCACCATGCTGCTTTGATCCCCTTTAGGAGACGTGGACTTTTAGGGTGTTTTGCTACACTTTTGTGTGAGAAATTGATGTGACGTTTTTGATGCTTTCTACTCTGAGTGTCTGCTTAATCCTCTGTAAATAGATGAAATTAATACAAACCCACATTGTGATTGAAAAGTAGCACTGACTGTAAAATGCCGGTCTTAGGTTAAACTTATTTTTGTATTTTTGAGTTAAAACGTTTTTTTTCATTGCTACAAGACATTACGTGGACTCCCAATGAGCACAAATGGTCGAGCTTTTATTATCCAAAAGTGGCATTTAGTGCAGATCGTTACACTGCCAAGAAATAACTACGTGGTAATTGTCCTGATTAATCACAGGCAGTTGGTGTGAATGGTTTGAATTAATTTATCTTTCAACTAAACACATTTCAGACGTGTTTTAGGGAGCCGTCAAAATAGATGCTAAGCACAGTGATGTCACAAATATACTCTTGACTTTAATGACAAAATAATGACAATGACGAAAATTTATTAAAAGCAATCATACATAATATTCAACGTTCGTTTTATTTTCTCCAATTTGTTCATGCTACATGTTAATTTTTGAGTATATTAAAAATTAAAGCATTTGACGGTTCATCTACCGTCTAATGAAATCTAATTTTAGTCTCCAAATGCCTATCCCCACGCAAACCTAAATGCCAGTGGGCCCACTCAGTCGACGTGTTTAGCAGATTTGATGAAGTTTAGTGAGGTAATTTATTGGTACAATCCCCTAAATGATTCCATTTGATCCCAATTTAGTGATTCAAAGGCCCCTAGAGAATGGACAGGTTTTCAGCGCTAGTGCAAATGAAAAAAGTGGATAAGTGGATGGGGAAATGAAGTGTCGAGATCAGCGCTTACACCTGTCTGGGCGATCAACCGGGCAAATCGCGTCGTAGCAGGGCTAATAGACTGGCGTATAACATGATAAAGCTATTCAAAGTGCCAAATCCATGTACTGAGATACTTGATTTTTAGGATTTAATGATATTTTCTTCTACTACTCAATATAAAACTAGTTCACAAATAAAGGCATCTAGTCTGCGCAACGATGAAGTTGTAGGATACTCTTGTGCAGCAATATTCTAGGTAAAACTGAACTTAGAGAGCTTTTGCAAGTTAATCAACTCTATATAATAATGTAGCAGTTGACATTGACATGGTGGCGCATACATGTGTCCGAAATGTAATACTGCTGACTGTTGGAGGGATCGCGCTTTCAGTTGATGATTTACGAGGCAAAGCATAAGCGGCACTGGTAGAGTCACGAAAGAGGGTTGCGGTAGCCTCTGCGTAAAAGTAGCCTTGCGTACGGTCAACAGAGCAGGCCTAATTAATTTGCACAGCCCGGGGAAATTAATACCAACAGCAGGAGTCTTGTCGTTCGTGTTGATGGACCTTTTGATGTTGGTGGTAGTATCTATGATTATTTTGGGTTTATGAAACAATCATATGTGCTGCTTAAGGTTATAATATTAGCAAAAACAAAATTTCATTTAGTTTTTGCGAAACAAATCTGCTATGACTAAAATTTTGCACAAGAACGCACTTTTAATCGACAGGTAGTGATTTCATAAATAACCATTAATGTTATCAATAGTTGAATGATGTAGTCTTTCATGCCATTTAAATCAGTTAAAATATGGATTATTAAAAGTACACTGCATTAGTGATTAATTAAAATCAAATTAAATATAAATAGGGTCAAAACCATTCCCCGATTTTGTTGAAATTGTCTCCCGAAATCTCTACAGCTAATTCCCACAGCCAAAGTATCATAAACGGGTGAGCTAGAGCAAAATCATTTTTAGTACGACAAAATTTTATAAATTTTAAAAGCAATGTTAAATAAAGCCAGAGTTGCAGCATTGACCAGTGTGAAGTGTCTCAGTAAATTACAAGCATGCGGTCTAACTACGCAAGGTCCGCAGAGGTTCGTTTCGCTTTTGTTTGGGGAAGACAAACCAATTTTATATGGTAAGATTTGTGGGGTTATAGTGTTACAGTGTTTTCTCTACCCTTTCTACTAACTGCGCAGAAACCCTATCAGGACCCCAGGCACTCTTAAGGCCACTTAAATGTGACGTCCCTTCTCCACTCTATTTATGAGAATCGTGGAAACTGTACCACGCATTTTCCTTTTTTGATAGCCACGAGATTAACAATAAAAAGGGCGACAGGAAACTTGCTTACCAGACCAAGGGGCAAACATTCCAGCCAATGGTCATGCCTTGAATATATGATAAATAATTGTCACATTGTATAAGTAGACTGTGATTACTGCTTTTAATCGTATTCCAAAAACTATAACTTACCAACACTTCGCTTTAAGATTGTATTTGGATTTTTGTAACGAGGTAGTGATATTAAGATCCACAATGCAATTTATCAAAATGTGGAAACTGTCGTTCATCAATGGAGCCATAGAATGTTGAGTCCAGTGATAAACAAAAACAGGGTTCGCCTGTTTGTTAATGTGGGGCTTAGTACAAAATGCCGCCTTCCTTCAAAACAGCATCGGCTGGTAGGAAAATCATGTTTAAAGATCAAAGGTGCCAAAGTATGTCCAGTAAATGCGATAAACCTAGTGGTTTTAGGTTATTTCCAAACAACAATTGATAAATGGTGACTACTGTCAATGCAATGTCAGTCGCGAAATTGTTCACAACAATTTATTTAAACGTTATTTATATTGTTAAACCATATTTTTAACTTAGAGCGAAGATTTGGATTTACCCTCTTCTATTCAGCAGTACTCGTCACTGTTTTTAATGACAAGCTGAGCTACAGTGACTAACATATGTACCTAGACATCTTCTTTCAATTTATTTGAAGAATTTGACAAATATCAAAGTCACTAACCACTAGCAACGTAGCAACCTCTTCTTGAGAGCTGTTTTCCACGTCAATGTCATTGATGGCCAGAATTTGGTCTCCAATCATTATTCGTCCATCCATTTGTGCTGCACTACCTTTTATCTAAAACAAAACGGGGTTGTTAAATAAAAGCAGCCAATGCGGACATTACTTTGAAGCTGACTTTACTTTGAGTACTTTAATATGAAGCAGATCTCATTTCGCTAGTGTTGACACGTAAAGTGTGAATGCACTGGGCATTACGAATCAGATTCATCTCTGTTAATGCTCTAAATGTTCAAAATAAAGTTTTACAAGCAGAAGTATCACATTTTTTATTAATTATTACGTGCGTTCTATGTCTTTAAAAGAGTTAACTCTAAATTAAGATGTACTCACTAAGTCGCATACAATTACACCCAGACCCGATCTCTCAGTTCCCACCGCAGGTTGCTGGTTAGCATTCAGAGGTGTCGTTGGCGGGGTGGTAGAGGTGGTGGAAGAGGAAAAGGAGACGCCGTTAGCCGTAACAAGTGTGGGTCCGGAGCGCTCTACAATGCAAAGGCCGAGGCCACGACCGGGCTTTTTGAGGAGAACTGCAGTAACCTCCTGGTCGTACCACTTTGTCTGCACTCCCGCGCCTGGTCTCTCTACTACTAGAGTGATGAAGCCACTGTCGTTGGCGCAGTGGCTGGGGGAGGTGGCCGCCACTACACTGGAGAGGTTCAGTTCGCTCTGTAGTGGTGTTTGACCCGAGAAGGCCGCAACGATTGTCGACACTGCCACTGCATAGGGCAGGTTGGAGAGTGACTCGTTGTTTACCGCCAGTAGTCGATCGCCCGGTTTCAGTCGTCCGTCTAATGCAACGGCTCCCTCAGAGAAGATTTCGTGTACTTGAAGGACGCCCTATCATCGGGAAGGAACATAAAATATTTTAGTGCCTTGAGTATTAATAGCCATTTTTGTACATAATATTAACCACTACTTCCCCATCTCTCCCATCATTCTAGGTGACAGACTGTTTGTATTAATATGATAGTCATGGATCTGGGAGAATTTAAAGATATTAACAGTTCTAGTTCGCCCTTCTTCTTCTTCCATTTAACGGGGTACATACTTTAACCCACATTAATTAGCGTCTTAATTTGCTTTCGGTTTGGCCAAGTGAACACAGAATTAACTCCGACCGTAAGCTGATTATAATGTATTAAAATTGGCCATAACCATTACTGCTAAAGTGTCAATTCAAATGGCAGTATCTAGAAGGAACTTTAAGTGAATTGGACGCAAAAGGACATGGCGCCCCAAAAGTCGGTCTAGTGAGATAAGTCATTAATCAGAGCCGCCTACATAAACTTTTGTTAAACGAAAAAAATGTGTGTGTAGTAACTAGTGAGGAAATAAGTAATTGCGGAGGGCATTGGTTGGCATTTCACTTATTTCTGTTTTAACTCTCGTTTCAGTTTAATTTATTGTCTTCTTATAAGACATTGATAAATCATGTGAAAGAACAGAACCATCTTGATCTACCTTCACCTCGAGTTACGGCTGAGATAATAAAACGCAAATATTTTCATGTATGACATTTTTTGCGTCCAAATAGGTGGAACTGATCTCGCCCATCTGGGCATTCCGTAATCAACACACATTTTAGGATTAAAATTTGATAGGGATGGCGTGTAGATATGGTGAAATCTTGTTAAAACCTATGAAGGGCTGTTGGCAGTAAAAGTCATTCGGTTGTTTTGATTTTTTTGAGCTGACATTTAAGTTAACAATAAAAGTAACATTCGAATTCTCTAAATCTTCACTTCGAGTGGAAGAAGGTGAGAATCATGAACCCAAATCTTTATATTAGTGCCCATGGGGTTCCTAAATATTTACTTCACGCTAAGTGATCTATGCATAACCAGGGAAAAGGAATGTGATCTTACGAGAGAGGTTTCACTACCACCGATAAGGGAGATACCAAGACTAAGGGAAGGATTTTTGGGGATGCAAATGAGGGTCTTTTGGCCTGGCAAGATGGGCCGTGTGGTCGCCGACTCGGCCTCATCGCGACCGCCACCGTTCCTGCGGTTATGGGGGCTACGGTAGGCTGCAGCGAACCGCTCAAGCACCGTATCGTAGCGCCCTCGTAGTGCCGCCTCGCTGGTTCTACTGCTACCTCCGCTGCCCTCGTCACAAGCACTGACGACTCCAAGGGGCAGAACAGGAATGGGCGGACCAGCAAGTTGGGTGAGACTGGACATTGGCACCACTCCGAGGAAATTTTTGGCTGCCAGACGCTTTGCGAAACCGGGGATGACCGCATCCGGACAGGAGGCGCGGCGCGCCTCACTCGAGACTCCGATGTTTGGTGAGAGAAGGTCAAAAGTCTCCGAAACCGTTGGCTGGCGTAATCCTATTGTCAAATTAAGTATAGCATGCGGAATCGGTGGACGACACGTCCCAACCCCACAACTAAGGGAACTCCTTTTGCATCATAAATTTGATCTCAAATAGCTACCCTTCCTAAGGGAAGGTATGGCAAGTTTTTATTTGACAAAAGCCTGCCTAACTTTTTTATTTTACTAAAAACAAAAAAAGCTATGTATCAAATCAGGCTTGACATTCAAAAACAAGTAATTCCGGTGATTGTTTTTGAAATAGTTAGTACCTTTTAAATCCCGAATTTACATTTGTATTGTTAAAGTTTGGAAATGAAGGTATCAAGTCTAAATGCATATTTAAATGTGATTCTGCGCTAAAAGCTGCTGTGAAAGCATTGACGCGTCTGTCATCTTTCCGAGTGTTGTACTGAAATCATTTGGCCTCATTTGTACCACTACACTAACTTGACTCATGCACAACTGCCTCTTTCAGTGCATTGTTATAATTTGTAATAACAATAATCATTAAATATGCTACAAGGCTTAGTGCTCCAATAATTACCAAAGGAATAGAGGATTGCTTATTTCCTCAAAATTATCCAATCATAGTGATAAACTTACATGAAATTAACTTTAATGCATGAGACAAACTCATACATTCCATAAACAATGAAACAAAAGACTGATTTATAGAAAGCATCTTGGTTTGAAGGATTGCCGGACCCTTTACCGATATGATACAATTTGAACGGGAGTAAGTAATCGCCGGAATAAACAAGGTATAAGCAAAATGGCTCCGCTAACCCTTCAACTGGGCTAGATTCCACTGCAGATCAACGTACAACCCGTAAATTGCCCTACCACTTTGCGAAATAAATATTTATCCTGGAATTTTATCAGCATACAAAATGGGTGGTCTAAAATGCCTGAGGAAGATACTCGGGTTTCACTTTCTTGCCAATCGCAATAGAAGAGTAAAGAGAAGCTTCAATACACATTTTTCAAGAATTTCAGTTTATCGAGGCACGGAGGCACGTACCCTTGTGCTTGGACTCGCTGAGGCCCATTCCCCCCTTGGATGAGGCGATAGTATCCGCCATAGAGGCGAATTGAAGGGAGGATTTTTTTGAAGAGGCTGACGAAGCGGAGGAGTGCATGAAGGCGTGAATGAGGGAGGAGATGAGAGGTGCAGAGAGGCGTTTTCGAAAGCCCATTTTATATGGCTCCTCTTCCTCCAAAGGCCGATTCTCTCCCGTAAAAAGACGGACTCGTGACACCACTATCCGAACCTGCATGAGCAAATGTTAAGAGCTGAGATGGCAGTTATTGTTTCTTTCCAATCATCTTTTGCGCTGAGAGAGAGGTAAGGACTTAAAAATTTATCCCATTTCAATTCCTCAGGCTTCGAAATTGCAGAAAAATTTAAGGCAAAATATATCTGCCGAGACCAAGGTGGCGATTTTACTAATTTTCGTGAAAATTTAATAAAACTTTGCATTGAGATAAGTTAGAAGATAAATGCTATTTTGTATTTAGGCTGAAGGTGTTCTCTTAATGAAGAGCATAATGCATGGAACAGAGTTTTCCAGTTTATCCTTAACTTGATGCATTTTTAAAAATCATCGAGCAGAGAAATATAACGTAGCAATTACATTAATACGAAATGTCATCGTCGAGTCTTGTTTCATTTTGCCAGACACAGAGCAAAACTTTTTACGCTCTTTCCTTTCGATTTCAGGAATTTTCTAAAAGAAACGTCATTGCTCTTTGGATAAAATGCAGAAATTCTCATGAAATAAAGTATGGGACGTGATTTAAGTACCTGATGTTACTCTATGTAGGATGGCATGATTTTTTCTGAGGGTTAACATTCCCAAACTTGGATTACCCTTGCACGAGCAATCGGACAAACGATAGTTCTTGCAGTACCTTACTTTCACAAGGGCAGTGGAGCAAAGTGGTTTAGTGAAATTATCACACGCTAACTCGTCAAGTAGATAAGCCAAGTGAGATAGCTAAAAACGCAAGGAGTCAAATGACTCAAACGCCGATCTTACGCAAGGTTTACAAGCCATTTCTGGATATCCAAAAATACGACTTACGCTCTTTTTGCAAGAGAATATAGTATAGACAAACACACAACTGTTCTTTCAAATTTTACTGCCCATCTGGCGCCGAATTTTACAGTAATGGCATCGACGAACAGATTAATTAGCTTTACAAAATTAGGTATGCGTTCATTTGGAACTTGAAATTTCCCAAAATTGTCTTCCTTTATAGAGGTGGGGTAGTATCTTGATGAGAGACAGAACTTCGGACGGATTTATTCGGGTGTGTTGTATCAATGCGGCAACAGATTCCCTGCTGAATAGCATTTCGGGATGGATGATGTTAAGATCGGGTTGGTGTGAGCGACCCACCTGATGCCGAGCGGATCTCAGCCATTCCAGGACGGAGTCGTAGCTTGCATGTAAGGCGTCATGCCAGTCCACACGGAGGATCCGATCGCCAGCCCTCAGTGTTCCATCCTGCAAACAAATTTGCACAAAATTGTGCAATAACCACGTTTTTATAAGTTTCTACTTAGACTGCTGTTTAAAATACTCTTACAAATTTGCTTGAAGTGTGTTTGTGAGCACATCATCCAAGTTTTTTACCCTTGTAGATGGGGTCCAATCTAAGACAATTATTGAAAGACATCTTTGGTTATAATGCAAACGCCATCGCGTCAAATGTTGACGATTTGATAAATGCTACTATTCCAACTCATTTTTCACATCAGTCGTTCAGATGACTCAAAGCTGTGGTTTTCGCGAAAAAACGAAACTTGTTTGAGAAACGTAATGCCATTAGTAAATTTGCCTTCCTCATGTGACCTCTCATAATTAGGACAATCTCAATATCTAAGAGGAATTTATTCATTCTTTCGAATAAAACCAACAACGCAAATGAGGTTGGGAATATAAAAGTGTGCCGGAAAAGCATTAAAAGGTACAATTATGGCAAGGTAATGGAGAAAATTCAAATTCATTCCCACATAAGGACAGACTCATGGCAATAAATCTATAGTTGGGAAGTGAATGAATTAAGAGGTACTGCTGATGCTGCAGGCACTAGTAAATTATTCATATTACAACGAAGGTAAGCTACCCATGCTTAGCTTTATTCGACTTCTTTCTCTTATTTTTACTACAGAGACGAAATAAAGTTAGGATAGCTGCTAAAATGAAGTCTGACCAAACTCTTGCGGAGATTCCTTTAATAGGGAGTCGTAAAGTGGCGAGTTTTTCATAATCACTTAAATCATACGAGGACGTAGAAGTTATTCAAAATAACTCATCTTACGGGATTTCTAACTCGTTTTGCATGTCAAAAGAATAATACATGGGAATGTGCCATATGCATTATGGAAACAAGCAGTGCTTATGCTGATAAAAAAATTGACACTGATATGAATAAAAAGCAACAGGCTGTCGGAATTGTAAACCAAAATGAGAATGTTCATTACCCGAACATACTAAAACATATTGAATTCATTTGACTCCTAATCTATTCAGCACTTTGATCAGACAGGTCCACATTTGGTTCAGTAAATTACGTGGCAATCTCCACTACTGCGTTTCATAAAAATGATATGATTATGATACGGGAATGACCGTAACATCTTCATCAAATGTTAATTTGTCTTTTTTAAATGAAAACAGGTGACGCCTTCTGAACATCAGTGCTTGATTAAAACTACTTTTATTATGGAGTGGATAGCACTAAAATCTAAATGCATATTAAGCTGCAGACACTTATAATCGGAAATGGTAGTCACGCAACAGTAAATCCTCGGTATAGAGAAAATTTCTCAAACATCAACATTTTGGTGACTCGAAAGTTCTACATTTATTGTGCATAAACTGGAGGATTGATGAATTGCCAAAATCTCAACATTTATGTTGTTGGTTTTAACACATGTCTTCACTAAACATAAATTTGATTAGAAATGATCAAAATTAAGGCGAAATATTTTTCGTCGTGTATGCCTACATGCCCGCACATAATTATACTCTCTGTCTGGTCGAAAAAATTGACTCCTCTGCATGGCAGTGAATGCGACCTTTTGGTCGTATCCGAACAAGTGTTTGGATCCTTTCAAGACGTTTATTTTTGCCAATCTGGCAGCAACTTTTACATTTGCTTTCGGTTGTATTGGTGTTCAAGCAATTATTAAAGATGTATGTTTAACTGCATGCACATGTAAGGGCATCAAAATGCAATCCACTCTTACCAATGCGGCAGGGCTATTTTCAACCAACTGTTTGATGTATATCCCCGGTTCGTTGGTGAAGCTTTTGTCCATTATAGCGAATCCAAAGCCGTTACGACCCTAAAGGTCACGAACCGATTATGTATGAAGTTGCAAAAATTGTTGGTTAATAGTGTGGTGAAAGTTTTTACCCCAGCAAATGTTTCGTTTAAAAGTACAGAAACGGGAATTCAGCTTCAAAACGAAAAACACTCATTGCTAATCCTTATCCGTTTGTGCACTTATTTTTTGTGGAGATTAAATAACACTAAGGAGGCGTCATGCGGCACCTCAGAAGGAGCACTTACTCGTAGTAGGCGAGTGGCGTGAACTTCCTCAAACGTTGAGCGACCTATGGGGCTACCCTGAGCCTGCAGGGCACTCCGCAGAGGCAAATCTATCCCAGATGCTGTGTCAACACTGCCTCGACGACTAACCTTTTGGGAGTTCTAAAAATTCAATTGTTTATGAGTGCAGCATTTCACATAGAGCTAACTTGAGCAGGTCGTTTTTTCGTCTATACTTAAAAAAATGTAAACAAATTATTGTTATTACAAACAAGAAGTTATATGTCCATTATGCCGCAATGTATTTTTCAAGAGAATAATTTTGTCCATCATGATAGAATCCTGCCCAAAGAGGATACTACGTTAGCTTTTAAAATACGATACTGTTCACCTCAAATAAGGGAACCGTGCCACCGTTACAGTCTCAAACTGGGTTAGCTTCCTATTTGGCTCATTTGTCTGCCCACCTTCTTTCCTCTCTCTCACAAGCACGCGGTTCCGCACTTAGAAAATGCCATCTTCCTTCCTCCTCACGCAGCTTTCGTCCACTGGGGTCATAATGCTTCTCGAATAAGCTGTAATACAACTTTCTTTTGCCTCTTGCTTTGGGGTCAAGTAGACGCGTTAGCCTCCTACAACCCCAAGCCGGAGTTATGCTGATGCTACTGCTGGTTTTGTGTGAGGCTTTTGCTAGCCTCTCCTTGGTATGGAACGCCTTCAAATTCCACGCGATGCATGTGATGCACTTAGTCATAAAGGTTGTGGTTTCCATTGCGATCAGCATTCAACCTTTTATAGGGCACAATTACTATAAACACTGGCATTTTTCAACAGCCCCCTATTCTACTATAGACAATTTATTAGTGGATAATGCTAATGCCAACATTAAATGGTGTTTTAAATGAGAAGATACTAAATGGAATGCCCTAGGGAATTGTGCTATCATGTTCCGCCCACAGCACTATTTTGCTGTTTATATTAAATGCAATCATGAGTAATCTGAATCTGCATACGAACTATGATGGGACTTAAAGGCAAAACCTTAAAGATCAGACGAAGCATCAGACCACGCTGCAAATAACACGTTCAAGTCAGGTATACTTTTCACCTTAATTCGCGTTTGTTTCTGTGCAATCCAAAACGTAAAAATAACAGTCCATGAACCAGTAAAGGAGTCATTCACTCCATTAAAACTTAAACTGCAGTTAATTCTACCTCGAGACTAATAGAACTGTTAGAAAGGATGCAAATTTTACTGACCTTTAAACGGCAAAGCTGCCCTAAACACATCCCCAGCGATGTAATCATGTTACAAGCACTAGATGATGCAACGTTAAGTCAATGACGAGCGATGGTTGCAAGGCTGATTTTGAATAACGTTTGGTGTGGCATCAGTAGGGTTCTGAGCATACAGTAGTGGTAGAGACCTTAAGAACAACTGCAGACTTACTGTGACATAGGAAAGTGGCGCAACGGCCATGTTGGTGAGGTTTTCAGGATTCCGGCAGATCACGAAGCATAGAGAGGAGGGAGCTTTGGAACGTTTACTGGAGGATCTGTGCAGGACGCTAAGAAGACAAGAGCGGATCAAGGGACCGGCATTCAGATGGCTTCGTCCATAGAGGACATGTTCGTTGAGCTTAAATTTGCGAAAAAGAGATGAGAGTTAGTCAAATGACCAATGCCTGATGACTGGAATCGCCGCTGTGAATGGGTGAATGATATGATGGAAAGGAGCCAAAACTACATGAGGCAATTAAAAGGATACTGTATTATTATCGGCAATAAAAGAGAGCATCGAGGTTGTTACCTAGCCGAGTTCTGTTGTTCTGAGTACCATTTAGCAACGTGTCCCTTTCCTTACTCTACATTATGAATTTCGCCTTCGTTTTATATCCACCACAACCCACCAATCTAGTATTTTCAACTTTTCTACCGATAAAAAACAGGCAGATGATCTGAAATCATCTTTTGTCATACATCGCTTAAGGGTAATAACCGTCCTTCCCTTTTCAATTTTGCATAATCTTTTGCCTTACTGTTGCATTATATACGGCTTCTAATTAAGGCGGTAATATGTTCATGAGTGTCTACCTCAAGTAGCTGGTCTCCAATCGCAATGCGTCCATCCACCTCTGCGATACTTCCAGGTCGGAGGCCACAGACTAAAACAGCCATTTGATTAAGGTCCTTGTTTCCACATAGAGATATGCCGAGGGTCTTGAGGACGCGCCGATTGGTATGATTGGAGGGTTTCTGAAACGAAGTGACGGGGATTGTGGGTGAACTTAGTGGGGTTGTCGGCTGCTGGTGAGCTACTGGGTTGCGGTAATTGGAGGTGAGAATCTCTTGGATCTCCTTTACGGTAATTTCCACTATAATTATCTCACCGGTCAGTTCACCGTACTTCCTCTGAAGATTATCTGAAATGCAAAGTAAAATTAGATCAGATCCTCAATGCTATAAAATATTTCAATGAAGGCTCACTAGGTTCGACTGGGTACTTGTGCCTGTCCCATGATTGTTTCCTAGTCCAAAAAATAGCTCATAATCCTTCTTAATTCAGTAGCGTACCCATTAGATCCCTTTACCTGAATCCTAGTTTATTAAACGCCAATGCTCATGTCAAATCACATGATAAACTTGAATTTATATCACACAATTTGCTAAAAGAACACCTTGTAATGCGAACACTTATCCCATGAAGCTTACGCACCGATTAAATTGCTCTTAAATAGAATCTACTTGACCATTGCATTATGAAAATTTGTGCCGAAAATCAAATCAAACCCTTCAATTCTGTTTTACGCTTGTTTAAATACCCCTCAAATTATGCTTTAAGTATAGCTCAGGTGAATTGCTTCACAAAGACGAAACTAGTGGGGAGCACTTAACCAGGATTTCCTCCTATACTTGTCCATTAACCAGCCAAAAACATCGGCCACAGCATGATAAATAGCGCATGAACTTTTCTTATTTTTTCTCAAAGTATCACAATGAATTACCTTGAAAATACAAATAACTTTAATAGTTGTAGACCAAGTAGCATTCGTCGTGCCTCCAGTTATTGAAAGAAAAGTTCGCATCAAATCATTAGAAAAAAGTTTCGGTGGTAGAAGACTTTGGCTATTTGAATAAGTTTCAACATTTGAAAGGGAGTAGGGAAAGGGATGGGTTATTCTGACAAAAACTAAACATGAAACGCATGCAAACACACTTTATCGCTATATAAACATTTCCTTAGTTCATGGGTTCAGAAGATAACGCAACCAAGATCTCAGATTTTCCAAGCGTGACAGTTTTGGCGACGCCAGCGGTTGGAGGAGAACACTCAGAGCCGCTTAATAAATTAAATCCTTTCCTTTTATAGTTTACTCTATTGGATTGGATAAAAACCCAAATGTTTTTGGAATTCTGGCACAATTGGGCTTATTTCTTGTTAAACTCAACCGTACTTTGGCTTGTAACGGAAACATCCATAAGACCAGTTATAAGTTAGCTGAAGAAGGGGCCTATTTGGAAACATCACAGATTACAGCAATGGGATTTGAAATTGGTGGAGTACGAATTGGGGCCTCATTACAAATTGGAGCCGCCTGCCCTTCATGATTGCCATGTCCCACCTTTCTGTCATATTCACAAAGATTAATTATCATCTTGTTGAATCTCGTAAAGTGCAAGATTTACGTAGATGTAGAAGTTAATTTGTAGCTATTCACTTTTGGATCGGAAGTTTACAATGCCATAGTTTTAAGAAATCGAACTGAACTATGAAATAAACTGTGAAGCAAACATCGTTTGTCCCAAAACTCCTGTCTCTATAATCTAAAAACTATAAATAATGTGATGAGTTGGCTAATGAAATTGCACGTGCTTTTTAAGGCGAAATATTTCGCCTTAAAGGCTTTCGGTGTTAACGGCAAGCTTGTCTGGGGCATGCAAATGCACACACCGCCCCGTTCTGGCGAAAACACGATGACCTGGAGGGCAGTTGGGATGTCGGACAAGCCTGCTCCGCCCGAGTGCAAAGTGCTACTGCATTTCAACCGCGGTATATTTTACAGCCTCAATAAACTAGCATCCACTTTATAACTGATGAGAACAGGGAAAATGTTAGCCATAAATGAGGAAAAGAGCTATAAGTTAGGCGATTTCCCCACTTTGATCACTCATCACGAAACCACGGAAATGTAAACTGCAAATAACAACAGGAGCCAGGTGGGTGACCTCAAAATAATTGTCAGTATCCTCTCATGCTAAAATTAGATGTTGCATAGAGAGCAGCTATGAACCGCTTATATAATATATCAGTAAGATTGATTGCGGTGTGGCAAAGTGCTGGTAAGAAATTATTTGGCAGAATTGAACAATGGTTCAGCAAATAGCATTAAACGGCTTAAGTAGTTCTGTGTGTCTCCTTTTCTTAAAGGCACACATAATTTCTAAAATAGTCGAATTTTAAGATTGCCATTTTACCCTTGAAAAACTGTAATAGAGGTAGTGAGGAAAGCAGGAAATTGAATAAATTTCGCAGGTAAGGCCGACCACCTACGCCTTGACTCTTGCTGCGTTTCACTTTCGTCATCTATGTCGCATTCGCGATAAAGGGACGAATAATGGTAGTCAAGAGCTAACGTAAACAAAATGGGAAGTTTTCACATCATCACTGCTAAACAATAAGGAGTAGAAGAATCTTGATGTCGAACAAACCCTACCTCAAAATTACGGCCTTTAGAGCAAAGGTCGCCATGGCTTAAAATACGACATATGTATTAAAGTACAAGTGCACGCCAAATAAAAGGGAGCACTTGCACTTTTTTACTTTATATGTTTTGATGGCTTCAAACCACGCCCTCAACTAGCAAAGTGGCAGTATCGCCGTAGGTTCTGAATGCAATAACAATTCACATATTAACAATCAAAAATATGCACGAAATATTGAAAATGAGCAGACAATTTGGGGCCAGTAATTTAACGGTGTGAGTTACTCTAGCAACAACCGATTGAAGGTAAGTACTTTTATTTTGCACATTTTGGGCTGCTGCTAATTACCTACTTCCTGGGAAGGATTTCCATGTGTCACAAATCGACTTTTTTCGTACGCCATCAAATTTAGTTGCAAAATGACTCTTTTACTCCATCAAGGACTAAAAAATTTGTAACCATTTTGCTCGATAAGGAAATAGCTCGGCTGCGTGTTCCCGAGTTTGGTGAGCAAGAATAGTGTTATTGGCAAAAAAGTTGAGTTTGTTTGTTCTCAAGCTGCGATCATAATCATGGTCAAAAGCTTCATTGTGTCTGTTTATTGCGAAAAAGCAGGAGTTGTTGTGGTGTTTACTAGACCATTCACCAATAACACGTTTTCTTATTCTAAGACTCACCACAATTACATAGGTTCACTTGTCATATCTCAACCAATCTGATAAGTTACTAATAGCCGAGTGGTATCTCGAGTGCCTCCCCGACTTTTCTGGAAATCTAGTTTGCATAAAATAAGTAGGTCTACCCTAGGTCTTTCGATAATCCCGTGGAAGGTTTTCAAACCGGATTATCAAGAGTTCTTACTGTTTGAATTGATGTGGAACGATTTCTGATGGATATTGAGCTTTGCACTTGTTGGTCAGCTTTTTCTTCCTGGAGCTTGGAATTTCAGTAAATTATAATAATGTGCTCTTCTATCGACTAATTATGGTCAGGACAAAGGCACTCCTATCATTTTCTGTAATTAAAGTCTTCGACCTTTAATAGGTTAATTGTCAGAAGTAATATGCTGACTTGCCTCAAAACCCCTTTTTTGTCATACCCTTCACTTTGTTATAGTCTACTTTATCTTGATCCGCGTCTATCAAATGACAATAAGTTTCTCCACTACCATAAACATTAGTCGACAGAAAGAAATAGAAATTATAGGGAAGGTGTGTGTACCCATGAGGTCTCCTTTAGCTGCCATCCGACCTATAAAAGTAAACGCCTAGAGGGAGAAGTCCCTTTCATTGAGACCTCAGCAATTTAGGTGACAGGCGATTTGCTGCGCAGATGAAGGACTATTCTTGTAACTCACACCAAAAGGAGGCCTGACATTCAAGTGGCACAAAATGGAGGTAGCTGAATTTGAGCCAGCAGAATGAGCACCCTCTTTTCTGCATGCGCAATAGAAACTCTAATAGTTAACATCGGATGTTAACCTTAGCTACTTTAAAAGGTTGAATAATATGGTAAATGTAATTAGTGTTCCAACTAGCGATGGTTTACCCCTATGCTTATTCCTAATTGGTTAGTCCCGAAGGCAGCTGTGTTTGAGGGAAGGAGAAACTCCACAAAAATTGATATCAACAATGAGGTCAGATGTTTTGCACTTACATTTTATTACCAGTAAGGCCACAAACTAATTAGTTTATAAAAATACGGCGACTTTTCCTGTTTTTGGTGCGGCAAATTTTAATCTTGGTTACCAAAAGGGAGAGCACGTTACTAGAGGGTTTTGTGAATTTATTACCTAAAAGACGCAGAAGTGATTCCCAGAGAGGCATTTTAATTGCAACCTAGAAGTCTGTGCGTGCGTTCGAAAACTAATAATTTGTTAGACTTCTCAGCATAATGCAATATTTAACTTGATGTATTTAAAATTTGGTTGCATGAACAATGATCTGCAAATAAATAGGACTTTACATTCAGAGTGCAAAAGGGCTCGACTATAAGCCTCATAGAAAGACCAAACATTTGTATTTCTCCACAAGTAGGCTGTGCAGTCAACCCACAGTGCATATTGACCTACTTACATCGTCTGTCTTGATCGCAACTTAATTAACCAATTTGAAATAAGGCAATGCAAATCATCGTAATCTAAAAAAGACTGACCACCTGAACGTTAGCCTTTAAGATACCGGTTAAGCATGTCATTACGGAGTCTCAGATGATATCCAATAAAATTGGTCCTTCGTGCTCTCTTAAAAGTCGCATTTTTTAAGTACTGTAAAAAAGGTGGACATAATCTGCAGTAAAATCGCAAGACCTGCAGGTTGTTTCAAGAAAAACATGCTTCAGATGGAAGAATAGCCTCTAAATTATGCAAACTGTTGAGTGTTTGTGGAATTTTTATCAAGACAAGGCAATGAAACACTATTTTGAGCAAATCTGAATTTTGGCAATTTCAGTGATTAACAAGTAATTTGATTTTCACTAGCACGCGAATCATGATAAGCGCAGAATCCAATCATCTTAATACCCCTCTTCGGCGTGAACCAAAGTGAAATTGCATAACAATGGCGTGGTTTTGTAAAGCTAGACGGTTTCCTCGAAAATATGAAGGACTTCTTACTACAAGCATTAATGGGTGGCCTTACCAAATTCAGCATCGGTTACGGGGACGTAACAATAGGCACCCTCAGGATTAGAGGCGAGGACAGTTCGATCTTTGGGAGGGTGAATGGATTTTACGATCTTTTGTCCATTTTCCCTGGTAGACTGCAAACATTCTATAATGGGATTGGTGCACATTTTGTCTGTCAACACATGGCCAAGGATATATGATTCCGGTGATTGTACAAATACTGGCTTACGGAACTCCAAATTTGATAGTGAAACGTTACTAGATGTCATTTCTCTCATGCACCTGGTTGCATGTTCATTGAAGGGAACACACCGATGCGAAACAGAGTCGGTAGATTGTGTACGGCGCCGACTTGGGGTCTTGCGTTCATGAGATTCACGGCTTGACGAATGGGTGGATAGATGGATGGACGGATAGATAAATAGGTAGGCAGATAGGTGATATTGATATGAAAGGTGAGATGGGTGGAGGCAATAGGGCCACGAACACGTCAGGTGTGCACGTAAGCACATGCACACACACCTGCCCACGCGCCCGAAAAGTTGTTTCCTGATTGGCTATCACAACAACCAATCCATGGGGCGCTTTGGCGTCATTGATCTAGGTCGAATGCCAGGCCGACCATCTGCGGCGTGAAGGCTTGACGCCGGGCTTAGGGAGACAGCATCATGAAACTGTGGTTGAAGGATTGCAGCGAGACGACAAAGGCATGCTAGAGAAGAGTAGACCCGCAATCCATCACCAAACTGCAACTCGCTTTAACGCCAATTGGCAATCCTGTGGGCGGCAGATATGATGCACATTTTCAAGTGGCTTGATGCGTACAATCGCCTTCCCAGAGTTTCATTTATTTCATCGACTTTACTTCGTCATTGCTTTTTGCCATTCTTTTCAGTTTATTTCATTATTCATACTATGTAGCTCATACATTTATTAAAACAAGTCATAGGATATGGGTGTAGGTGTCAGATAACATGGGATAATGGGCGCTCATCGCTGACAATTTATAATCCTGTAACAGTAAAGTATTTTTCACTTACATGTAAGCTGTGCTTTACTTGAAAAATATCAAAGTGAGTAGTACTAGTTTCACAAGGCCCATCCGCCTAATTATTGCAGAGAGCGTTTTATTTCATCGAGTTCATTAAAATCTATAATCTTGTATAGATGAATTAGATGTCCCTCTTGATAAGATCTGTTGCTTTTCCCATATACTAGTTAGAGGGATCATTACTTTGGCTCATGGGCGTCAGAACCTAGCCAAAATCAGCAATGCTGATGGTTAAAAAACACAGCCTGCTGCGCAATTTATATGCATGCCTCCAGCCACAGGCTGGTGCGCCTTCATCCTCGTCCATTGCATCGCACCGGGCTCGATTGCACAATCGGCCAGGAGCCCTAGAGGAAAGCCAAACAACTCTCCTCCACTACACGTGACGTGAAAATTATGCCTTTGGAAAAGCGGAAATACTAGTTTCGCAGACATACAAAGGCACTAAGCTTGGAATCATGCCTAATGCTTGCTTCCATCATAATGACTCCCAGCATTGGCTATTATGGACCACAATCGACTTCTCGCTATTATTATGGTCAACGGTTGTCCGATTCATGAATTTTTTCCATTCGCCGTAGAGTAGGTTTAAATTTCAAGGTGTGGCACCGAAGGATAAGTCGTTTTTGTTTCTTTATTTAGAAGTTCGGAAAGTGGACCTTTTTAATTCTAGAAGGTTGATGCAAGTTTAAAATGTTAAGAAAAATGATGAAGAATGGTAAAACTGGTGAGATATCATAAACACTCTCTTGGAGTGCTGTTGCTGCTAAAGTAAACCTGCCAATTTTTTATTTTAGTTCCTAAATGTTTGACCTCATTGAGCGACTAGAAAAGGGAGAGAAAAAGTATTTTTGCTGATTTTTCTACATAATGTTTCCTGAAGTTCATTAAAGACGAAAGCCAACTTGCCCTTAATAGATAAAATATCAGACTGAGGGTAGGGGAACTAAGATCAGGGCCTGACTGACTACTTAAGGGAAGTGCGTAGACAAGTTGCAACTGTGAGGTCTAGGTCGCTTTCTCTTGCCATTTGGATAAAGGAGCGAAGAGCTTACTTACTGTATCGCTAAAAAATTTTGGTAAACCATAGCTTGGGTGGATAAATATATCTGGGATTGATCGACTACCGCTTATGAAAAAACTGGGACCAACACAATTGAACACGGCAAAAGTACCTTTAACAACGCACTCTGGTGGTAATATCTGCAAAAAATTGCCCATTTTAAGGGTTACATGATAGAATCAAAAACTAAATACCGGCATTCTGGGTAATGTAGATACTTAAACTCAACTTACTCATTCAGTTAAGTCATTTTCTTCGAAATAATATTCAACGAAAAATGAAAAATATTTCCCAGAGTAATTACGAAGCGGTTTTGCCGCAATTCTGAGGCCTGTTTACCTTACAACCTGTAAATTAGCATTCTGCTTAATTAAGATGGTACATGGACAGCGATAGACTTTTTCGTCTCCAGACCGTTTGCCGTAGATCGTGATATACTTAATCACAACCGCATTCCGTCCTCTCCAGTGAGCTTAGGTAATGAGGCTATTGTCTGACCAACTTTGCACATCTGCATTGACTCAAAGTCCCCTCAAACTTTGTTTCGGTTTCCGCAGTCTGATTGATACTTCTCGCGTTAAAAGTGGAATGAAAACTACTTTAAAACATGTTAGAAGTGAATTTAACGCTGGGTAGTGAATGCAAGGGGTTATGCTAATTGTATCGACATAAAAGGACTTGTCTGGTATGACTTATATTAAAATCAGCGGCTATCCATCAGCAGTGATGGCCATAAATATTTTTTATTAAGTTCGGGACAGTTTTGTTAATTACTGTGCATTTTTAAAGCAAGGTTGTACAAACCAACCTTTGATGTAGGCGATATTCACTTTAACAGCTCTGCTAGAATGTATTAAAGGTTGTTTTAAAACTTAAAATAGTTATTCAAAGTTTTATACATGAATAATTTGAGTTGAGGACAAATTTGTAAGGATTTTCAACCTACTATAGCAAGACGGATCCAAAAAGCCAAGATTGGCATTTGCTTTGGGTACGGGCGCAGATTTACCAAGTTTAGAGAGGTCAGAGCCGGGCACCTGCATGAATCCACCCTTGGAAAGATCCCGGATACACCTGAGCATCTTCTTTTCTGTTAAAATGATTTAGTTATCAGTGAATAATTCTCTGTTACTTGCCACAACCGTCTGAACAAACATACCAGCAATATTCTGACCGGAGACTTTCTCATTTATGGGTACTTGTTCTTTGCTTTTGAATTGCTTAACGCCTTCATGGCTCGTCTTCACTGTAGACGCATATTTACTCAGCGTCTTTTTCTACAAGTAATTACAAATTGAATTCAGACTTCTTTTATAAGCTTGACATATTTCTGTGCTTTTGCAGTCAGCGAGCACGCGGAGACTTAGATCTGCTTCCTAAGAACAAACCTCGAATAAGCGTATGAAGTGTACGAAAGTGTACGAAATGGTGCGTAAAGTTAATAAATCCCCTTGGAAGGCTTATACGGAACCTACGCTGTTAGGTTTTTCTAGACCGATCATGCCTATTACGCAGCATATGAAGTAACCCGATTGTTTGAAAGTTGCTATGCTATAAAAGGGCCTCGTGATGCTGCTAAAACAATGCGATTTACTCTAAACCGGGAAGACGATACTCTACTTTTCTTCCTTCATGAAAAGCCCACTTAGGCAGTGTCTATGTCTGCCTTACCCTGGGGTTCATTTTCATTTTCTCATCCAGAAGTAAAGTCTGCCGGGAATTGAGAAAAGGATAATTTTTAGCTATCACTTACTGGATTCAGACAATGCATTTAGTTTATCAAAGTTTTGAAATTTTTAACCTATTTAGTTATGCAGTTAACCACCCCTTGCGGCGTTTCCTTTTGATCCAATTAAAATGCATAGAGAATGAAGGATTTTACCCGTCTAATCCTTTACTTATTTTGTTTCCGCTCAGATAGCTTAAAATCTTGCATCGATGTCTCAGTGATAACTTTGACTTTATCCGTCTAAACAATAGCGTAACAGTAGCCACACAACAATTAATTGTCTACCAAATACTTAAACATTGTTGAATAAGTTAGCATCTTACATCTCGTTGAGGTGCAGGTGGCACGATTTGATGAGTCTTGTGCGTGGAGAAACAAAAAACTTGCATGATGCTGGGACTAACAGTTTGATATAAAGGAGTGATTCCCCCCAACTGCTTTGTACGCGCGAGACCCAAGTTACGAAAAACAGCGATGGTTTTGAGGGGAATGAAACACACTCAAAAAAGCAAATTAGTAGAATGAGGATTGAAAATATAATCGTAACTAGGAGAAAAATTTAAGGTAAATATATGTGAATAATTTGATGAATTTAAATTTAGGCTTAGACTTAGATGACCCGCATCGTTCCGAAGCTTCCAATTATGCATACAAAGTCAGAATTAAAACCCTAAAATGGGCTACCTAACTCCGAAAATCTCTCACCGGATTGGAAAATATACGATTATTTAAACATTGATGACGATCTTTGCTTAATGGAGTGTTTACTAAAAGCAACAATACCTAGAAGTAGGCTGAATAATATTGTGTTAAACAGTTCGAGAATGTGTTGTTCATGTTCATTATGGAGAAGCAACTGGGCGGTGTGATTAAATGCGTATGATTTTAAGTGGTAATTAAGTAATGGACTTGACTATCTAGAGTCGGAGTGAATAAAAAGCGGCAAAGTAAGGCGGTACGCAATCAGTCGGCCAATGGAGATGAATTGGACAAATAACTACGACTACAATATCTGGGACCTGGACGGCCGTATGGCATAGTATCCAACACACTTACTTCTCACTTTCTTACCTTGGCGCATGCTGATTTTCTGCGTTCGCCGTTGCGAATTTGCCGACTTGATTGATGTTCAGGGGTTTCTGGATTTGAATCACTACTACTGAGCTGTAAAATGAGAAATCCCTAGCCTTGGCACTTCCGTTATTCGTTCTCGCACATTGTCAACATTAGCTTAAAAATTGACATTTTTACGATCACACCCTCTACACGGCTTCATAGTCTAACTCTTCAAAAATATTTTTTGGAATATGTAAACATAAATGCATAAAAGATTCTAAGTACCTAAATAAGTGGTGTTTGCAACTAATTAATGAAATTATTCGAATACTCTTTTCAGCTCTAAAAAATGTATGGAAATATGGCAAGACGACTTTAGAGAAGGACATTGCTCAAAAACTCCTGGCTATCGTTGGCCAACTGCACGGTACTTTAACTACCTGTATCGTTACGTAATGAAAACCAAAATAGAGAGTAGCATACTGGAGGGCATTCCCTGAGGCGTTTAACAAGAAGGCGCATGGGCTCTGCATCTTGAGGATCAGCATTGGCCACTGGAGTATTTTCTACCTTCAATTATGAAATAATCTTATAACCATCACAATTCCGAGCTATCAAAAATGGAGCTAACTGTGTCTGCTTACAGCCCAAGGTTGAATCCACATCTCTCGCGTGTTCTTAAAATGTCTCCGCTTAAAAACATTTATCACTGTATCGTTTGATTACAATGAAGAACAGTGCCTAAGTAGGAGAAGATATGGCTTCATGCATATTATCTCAACAACCAGAAGAACAAGCAATTTTCACTGGTAAACTTGTCGGATTTTCTTTATTTGTGCAACCTGCTCTAAATATGTGCCAATAGAAAAAAAACTTTAAAAGAAGTGGATAAAGTTCGAATTTTAGGTGTGCTCTGGTTATTACGAAGCTTTCCCAAGTATATATAGTTACGTTAGTCAGAGGTGGGCAATTCTACATGTACTGCCTTAATATGATTGCTATGAGATCTGTTTGGGGGTTGCTGCGGCTTGGAGGGATAGTATAAAGTTCTTAATGGAAGTCTGAACCACATGAAGGCGACTTTTACCTTCAAAATTAAGTCGCCAACTTTCAGGGGTAATTTGGGGGATACTGAACCCAAGTCGCATACGATGGCACCCGCAAGGCGAATTCCGCACAAAGATCCACCTTCTAGGTAAAGAATATAAAGAGTACTCGTAAATATCATTTTGCGTGATACGGCTCCGTGACAAATTTGAATTTGTCCTTTACTTCGGCAAATTGTAAATTTTAAATTCTTTGTATAAACACTGCGTTCTGAGTGCGCTAAGTGAAATTAATATCAGTTTCCACTCAGTGGCTTTTCCAATTAAGTAATTTTTTGCTACGTGCACTTAGCATTGGAACACTCGAGTCTGGATTCCTTAGGTCATTAACCAAACATCTTATAACTATCGAAGTGCCTATAAAACGATTTTGTATCGCTCATGTAATTCGAGAAATTATCCTAGGAATGAACTCTTTCTAAAAAACCGATAGGATTTTCTTCAAAAGAATATGTTTTTAGACACTAAGAAAACTTTCATGAATTTAAGTATTTAAATCCGGTTTAGGAGCAGAAAACTGCAGTGCTCGAAGAAGGAAAATAGTTGAAGGTCATAAATACAGTTACAGTTGTGATAGAATTGAAGACCATGTAGCTACAAAAGAGGCAGATGGTATACACAGATAAAATGGCATTTTTCTTATGAAATCACCAAGGTAATAGTTGGAAGGGCGTCTACTAAAGTTGAAGACCACAACAGGACTCTGGATGATATATTTTCTGCTCTTAAATTGAATGACACCCACCCATCTTACCACATTATTCAGTATTAAAAACTGAGGCGGCTGAGGCGGAAAATTAATTGCTGAGTCCAGCAGCATGAATAATTAGTTCTTCTAAGGAAAAGTGTATAATACAAAATTCCGCAAGTTTTTCGATTTGTAAAACAAAAAGCTAAATATTTTTCTTCAGCAGCACCATTTCCCCGTAAATAGCAAAACGTGACTGACTTGACCAAACGTATTTCGTTTGTATTAAACCATAAACCTTTAGGCCCAAAGGTCTTCCATTTTTACAAACGTACATTCCGTTTAGATTTTCAACCTGCATGTTTTTCGGGATGGTTCAAGCACGTAAAGTTTTAGCATTAAGGTGTAAAAACAAGCGAATTTCAACCGTTTACATAGAAAGTTCACATAATCTACATTTAAACACCCAAAGATACATTGTGAGTTAGTGAAAAATGTCAGGCACACTCTTTGGAAGCTTTCATAAATCCATGCTCTTCTTCTTCTTCCATCAGTTTTATTTCTATGTGAAGCACCAGGCATCCTTTTTGACTTCCACCAATTCGCTACAGCAGTGTTTGTATTCACAACCACATATTTTATAAAAGTGCTGAGTGAGCTTACGTGCAACTTTTATTTCCAATTTTTCGTCACCCGGATTGACCACTACGCTAAATATTTCACTCCAGTTCCGCTCAAAGGCATCGCTTTTGCTTTTACCGGTAGCTCTGCCTTCTGAATCGCTGAATTTCTCCATCGAGTGGACTCGCGTAGGCTGTTGGGTGGTGGCTGAACACTCGAATTGTTCCTCACTTTGCAGTGGGGGGGAGATATGCGTGGCATGAATGCCTCCAACCACCTCGTCCCAGGAGTTCATCTTTTGAGGTACTCTCATGATTACCTTTCGAGCAGAAGCTTCATAGTCATTGAAAACGCTCCTTCTCAACATTCTCTCTTCTAATTTATTGCTGCGGTGTCTCCGAACTCCACCACGAGAGCTGAGTAGCAATTTCATGCTTGGAGTAGAGGTTGCATCTTGGTTTTTTTGTAAATGTTGGTAGCTGAAATGAAAAACGAAATGGTAACCTATCGTGTTTCATTTTTCTGCTCCTTATCCTTATTTTACCTTCATCTTGAATGATGTTCGGACGTCCCACCGAGTAGGGCTTTAGCCTGTATTCATAAAAACCCTAACTACATTAGCTCATAAACGAATACGCACCAGCCATTCCGCTGCATTTCTTAGGCGTTCTGACATTTAAAACTCCTATATCTTGTGACTTGCCGATATTAAATAAACATTTTTATGAACATTAAGTCAACACTGGCTTCAAAATCAAGAGACAATGCACTGAAAACCCATGTTTTATGAGACGTTAAATCAGTTGGGAAATTTTACTAGCCATAATCATTGGCTCACTTTGAAGTGAATCCATTTGAATTCTACAACAACACGCAATTCGCATGTCCAATAATTCTGTTTCAATTCAAAGACCGCAACTAATTACTATTTCTACTTGTTTATCCAACTAAAAATATTAAACGAAATCTAGTCTGCATATGGTCATGACTTGCTTTCCAGTCCTAGTGAATAACTACACCGATGGCGATTCTAATGTGGGATTTCATACAAGCATCGGCTGTCAAAATTCTCACTCCTGTTGGTTGCACAGTTATAGGCTTTCGAATGTTATGAAATAAAATAGATGCTTTCAGAGTGCCCCATTCTGTCCGCTTTCTACCTTCAATAAAAAGTTTTCAAGTGTATCCAGGTTCTCCTTAAAATTTCCACTTTATGAAACCAGAACAAAGTGTAACTAAGAGGTCGTAACAAAAAACTTGGATGCATCTCCAGTGGTAGTTCCCACTAATCTAGCCTACTCAGAGTGCTTCGTATTGACAGAACTTTTACCTGAAATCACTCACATTTACCGCTTGTGCGTTAAAAAAAGCATTCCTTTTTAAGCCCAAAATTAACTACCAAGAGAATTATGCTTACTTTGGGTATGGTTTCTACCCACAAAAATGCCCACACTAGTGTACGCGACGTGGTGTGCATTACTCTAATCACTCACATTTGCAATGTCACACCTGGAAGATTCACAGGACTCAATGAACAATCCGAAACTAAGATAGATGAATGGAAATACGTCACTTTTGTTGGAACAGCAATGCAGCCCATTCTCTGGGTGCATTTTAGTCACGATCTGCGTTAAAAGTAAAATCGCATATAGTTACTGCAACGATCTAGTCAACCACGAGACAGTTGCTTCAGTCTTTCAAATTTGTGCAGTTCAAACCGCCCATTTTTAATTTTCGTATACAACATTAGACCTCCTGAGTTTTGCGAAAATCTCCTGGTTAGTAAGTACATTTTCAATCAGAAGTTTTCGTAGCCAGAAGAAACATGTAACTTTTATTCATGCGCGCTCATGTATGCAGAGGGAGGCAGTGAACCAGTCAGAGCCCCTCTATCCATTGCAGGCATGAAATCACACGTAAATAACGCAAATGCCACGTAAAGGGCTGTGAGGAGCCTTAAGAATATCTGTTCTAAAAGGAAAGGACACGAAGCCATTAGGTAAGTTGTAGGTAAAGATCTGAGACAGTAAGTAAATCTCATGACGAGGAGAGGGGAATTTAAAATATCCTGACTTAACTGCGATGCCAAAAGTTGAAAAGCCAAGTATGAAAAGATGAGGTGGTTACTTATTTTAGTAGATTTTAATTCTCATTGTTTAAAAATGTGTTTCATCAAATAATGCAGTGCTAGCAGGAAAATGTCTTCCAACTTTGTAACATGCCGTTATTTCTTTTAGTCTTACACTTACCCACAAAAGCTATTCAATCCGTAGAACCAGTATTTTCATCTCGGTGGCATTTCTGGAAGGCTGTATTTATAACCCTCCATCCCTTTCGCACACTGACAATGTCTGTTCTCCTAGTGATGTGACTTACTAGGACTAGTAGATACATTATTTTAAATTTTCGTCTTATTTCAGGTTTATAAGTAAAGCCACCTTAAAAGGCTCACTTTAAGGTATCAGTTCGTGTCTACCAATCTTTTGCACAAAACCTTTAAATCGGCTTACTCTAAATTTCCATAAAATCGAATAAACAGCAGAACACATGACGGGGGATTGCCATATTCTTACAATAAGACCGCCTTTTGCGTTCAAACGTCAATATAATAAAATGCGGTCATCAAAAGGCATCAGGAGCATAGTTGGGCGCAAAATCCTAACCTATTTTTTATCTTTAGCCTAATGCTTTTTAAAATGAATTATAAAATAGTACATGACCTTCCGAATCAGTTTCTTTACAACTTGAAGAGATCTTCTACATTACCGCATACAAATCAAGTCTGAGCAAATTCTGAAATACTCAGCAATGACCACCAATCCAGTTGCATCTCCAGCATGGCATGGATCGTTTCTAAATTTGAAAAGCAGCACATTACTTAAAATGTTTGACAATTTGAATTAAGGAGTGCATTGAGCCACCAACATCTTAGTGCTAGGACTGTTTTGTCGCTTTGAGCAGGTGGGTGACGGTTCCTCAAGTTTCCCAGAGGTGACTACTATGTAAATTGAAAGCTGGAGTAAGTTCAGTAGGGGTTCTCGGGATTGAAAATGCGTCAGCTGCTGTTTAATCATTTATTTCCACAACTAGTACCCAAAACTTTAATTGGGGAGAGATATTATTTCCCTTCGGTTCTGTTTTGTGAAGTTTAATTAACTTTATATTAATACAACTTTAGTCAGGAACATGTTGACAGCCATGGTAAGACCAGGACAGCAAAAAATGTCCACTTTTCCTGTGCAAAGCAAAATAATTCGATATAAATTTTGGACAAATGACCCATTTTTATAAGATCCTATATGAAATTGCCTTAAAATCTCCACTCTGACACTTATTAAAACCTAAAAATATGTATCATAAGAGAAAGGTTCACAGTCTGCAAACTTTTTGCGTTCGAGTCACAGATATGTTTGAAGTTTATCATCGGTGGGAATACAAGTAAAAGAACATCGCAGCTTAATTTGAGTGGAGGAGAATCGGAACAGAAGCGAAGAAACTGTACGGGTTTCCAAGTGCGCCTGTGAGTTCACAAGCGCACGTGCGTGCACACAACGTCGAAGTGTGCAGTGAGGCGGAGGGAAGGAAAGGAGGCAACGACACGTAAAAGGAAAGAAAGAGCATGCGTTAAACCAGCAAGAAATTCAAATCGTGTATTTGAGAAGGCTTACGCTTCTTGCGCCGGTTTCAGGCATTCTTCGTGATTTGCATATACCGTTCAACCATGCGCTGTATAAAACCATGGGGTGGTACCCTGGAGAGGCATATGCGAGCGAAATTTCATGAAAAGTGGTGAGCTAATGAATGTGCCGTTGGTAATTGTTAGCATGTGTTGTGATTCTCATCAGTTTTCTGTGGCAAAATCAAATTTTGTAGCAAGGTGGATTAGTTGGCAGGACATACGGAAAATCGCGTCCAAAGAAGTTTGGTTGGTCATACATCAATTATCGTTAGTTATACTGCCTTGTATAGACTGCTGCATGTAGAAAAAGTGTTCATCATTGCCTTCTCATCATCAATGTTAGCTGGGTTGAGAAGGAACCATAAAACCGTTGGGAGTAACAGTTTGTGAAAAGTTTCCTCCGATCTTGTTGCACCCTTATGCGCGACAAAAATTACATATTCCGACCTGATGTTCATTTGTGTATTCTTTCGTTTCCCCCAAATCAAGACAGAATTTAAACCCCAGATTAGCATAATAGAAGAATCATTTTTTCTGACGCATTCCGCAAGTCGGCGAGAGTATTTGGATCTCAGAAGCCAAGCCATATCCTTTAGCTAGGTTTGCTAAGCCATGCCACCTAAATCAAAGTTCATCCGGCCAATAAACCAACAGACACTATTATATCAGTGTCCAAAGGACGAAAAGTAGCCGACCGCCGTAGTTAGCAATCGAAAAGAAATGAGTTATCATGGGGAACGAAGAATCTTGTTGAAATGAATGAGCATGTGCAAGCATTGGGGAGAGAAAGGAGGGGGCTGGGTGGGATGGAGGACACACAAGAACAACAGACGTACAATTAGAGCAGTCACCGACCTTACCATTGGTCATAAGAGTTTCCGCTATGTTTAAAGCAGTTTTGTGAGAGCGTTTCAATGGCAATTTGAAAGTGTTTTAGGTTGCACGAAAAAGAAATGTTGAGTAAAACAATAAGCGGTAGCAATTCTGGGGGTTTTGCTACTGTTCAAGAAAGCATAACTCAAAGTGGAGCGATTGTTCAACATTGTTAAACAAACCTTCCTAAATGAAAGTATTTGCATTGAATTAAAAAGAATACTTGACGCTTGACTTGAATATTCTTAAGATGGAATTAGTCACAAAATTGAGAAGTTCCCACGAAAGCAGAATGCAGTGACTGAAAACCCTGCTCACCTACCTAGTACATAAGCGATACAAAAACTCATAGTAGTAAAATAGTTTAGTTGGATTTCAGATCACCGAACAAGGGCAGGGTGTAGCTATTTGAGTCACTCATGGTGAAATGCTTATGGGATGTCTTGTATCGTCTTCACACCCTAAAATGCACCACCATTTCCATTACCAAGACCTTTCTCGGGCCTGTAATCACAACTTAAAACAAATTGCAATCACGTCAAAAGTAGTACCATAGTAACTCAACTGCGTCAAATGTCACGAGCCTGTGTCTGCAATTGCCTTGGGATAATGGGATGATATTAAACTTTGGCCTAGGCAGTTTTATGGTGAATTCCTTTTACACTAATTGACCATGATATTAGGCTTATAAAATCGAAAGCCATCTTGCACAATTAATTTTTTAGTTCTAAAGAGGGGCAAATAAAAATTGTCTTCTTTTCACTGCTCGTAGTGAATTCGTTTTGCACCAATCAATCAACGGTTAGTTCAAAAGATTGCCAACAACTAGTCATTTCAATTATTTTTAAATTAAGTACGAAAATGGGTGTTGATTAACTCACTGATCGGGATTGGATTTGGTGGGTTGAGTGACTGAGTTGTCGCTATCAGACACAACCTCATTCGGCCGTTTGGATGATTTCGGTGGGACCTGTGTGTGCTCTTTTGGACTGACGGCGAACTGTACTGCGCTCATTTCGGCCGTGGGTGTTGCATTGTCGAAAAGGAAGGGATCAGAGCTAGATAGCCTCGAATTGGTGGAAGCGGAGGATACACTGGAACTTGAGGCACTATTTCGATCATGGGACTTATCAAGGGGGTGCTCCTCGTGGCCCTCAGTGGGTAACGTGAGCTCTGGCTCAGTTGGCAGCTTAGACGTGAATTTTAAACTGAAACGAAGGAAATTCGTGGGTTTTATATAACACACTTATAAATAAAAGTCGGCGTCGATTAAGCACTAAAGAATGAGGGGTCATTTAATAAAAGGATAAAAGGCTGGGACAAGTCGTGACATTCACACTTCTGTCACCGTCTAGGTCAAATAAATACTCAAAGCTACCTTCCATACTCTTACAGTGGTTGTGACAAATTCATGAAAAAACTAGCTGTTTCTTCTTCCCCTCATCTGAAATATACGTGACCTGAAGTGGCGTGCACGTCCAGGCCTGCTAACCCCTATGAGCATTTTACGCAGAAAGGCACATTCTCAGTTACTCACACCGCTTGCACAGGTCAGCATGCTTAGCACCAAAGATGAAGATGATGGCGAAGATTTTAAATTTACTACTTCTAAGGGCATTTTTATTCCACTGATTTTTTGTTGTGCAATTACTTGAGGAATAAATCCCTTTTTAATGATGGTGAAGAACGTCTCACCATGCATCACCATTAAAAAAGATAATGAATGATGTGAAGAATGCAAGACAGGTATACAATCCCTAGGTCATGTCCAGCTACGCAGTTATGTATAGCTCTGATGAAGACCATGTGCACAAGAAGCAAGGTGAAAATTACATCCACTTGAGACAATTTAAAATCAGAGCACGAAATTTTGGCCACGCACCACTGTTTTGTCAGCTCTAAGTCGAAAGTTTGACCTGGGGTTTTACGTAAAATAATTCCAAGAATTCACTGACAGCTAATAGATATGAAGAATTGGCATGGCGTCTCTTTGCATTGACGCATGAATCAGACGACGGTCATTATTTCGATAGACAGATTTTTGAATAAGTGCACAAGGCTTGATATCGCTTGGCTTGAAGCGAACAAAACCAAATTAAATTAGTTAAAAAAGGGCATTTTGCTTATGCCGTGTGGAATAGTTCATTTATTGCTAATTGTAGCAAACTTCATGGATGTGCTCCTGAGTCAGAATCTGGGGCTTAATCAAGTATGCAATCAGCCGAGTGAGATTTCTCCATTGCATACATTCATTAATAACGATCAAGCAGTCAGTTTTTCATTTTCTTGGTTCCAAGCATAGCCTACCTGCACAAATTTGCAGATTTCATTATGAAGGAAATTGAATCAACATGCAGCTATATGATCGGAATTTGTGCAAAAAATTGTTAATGTGGGTTTCCTCGTTTTTCATTAAATTTAAGGAAATGAACCTACTTACGAGAAGCGCAGATGATTTAGCGTGCGCAGCCAGGGCTTAGGGGGCACATAGCCACTTCAGTCTTGCTAAAGTGCATGCCGTAATATAAGGACAATGCCTCCGACGCCTCTATCAAATTATATCCAAGGTGAAGATTAATTTGGGAGTCATATTTGTCAAAATTATCGTAAGGTGGCATTATTCTTCCAAAATAGCAGCTTTCTTAATTATAAAGTACAAAAGATTAAGAATCTGCAATCATTTTTGTATCACAGTGGCATGACAGTAGACAATCAATTCAACGTACGTGGTATCAGCGATGTAAGGACACAGAATGCGAAATGATTAACATTACGTGATGGGGCGTTTCCTGATTGTTGCTGCCTGAATGAGAAGATTATTAAGAGAGCTAGATTGCATTACCTTTGGTATTGGTTGCCATAATTTCGACCAGTAGAATCTGACAAATGGCTCCCCTTCACAAACACATAGACACACACAGGTAAAAACACGAATAGGGACGACGACCCAGCTTTTAAATGGCATCAGTTTAAAAATCAGACTTAGTTAATTTATTAGGAAAACAAGTGAGAAGCTGGTCATTGATAAACGTTATGATTCGGTTGCACAGAAAATCATGCACAAGGGACTAACAGATAGGTGAAAAGCGAGTAGATAGAGCTGAAAGACGGAGCGATAAAACAGACCAGACAAGTAGAAATTATTCATTAAAAAATCTCGGAGGATTCGTTTTTATTTTACCTTTTACTTTATGGCAGGGTGGAGAAATCTGGAGTTATGACTTGTCAGATTAATGGACAGAAATACTTACAAAAGAATTAATTTAAAATTCACAAAATGAATAGAATATCCACTGTTGAGGCATTATCATATCAACTTGTGCCATTCCTACTTTGTCAATTTATTTAAAAGTCTTTAGCTTTAAAAGTGAGCAATGAATGGTGAGGCATGACTATGCGAACAAGATGCATAAGGCCACAACAGGCTCGTCCCGAAAAGTAACCTAATTAGCAGTGCCCCATATACTTCCAAAACAATGCATATTTACCAGCATGCAAACATCTTGGGGGGAACAGGGCCAGACGTCAAAGTAGGGCTGTACGGAGAATAGTTTTCACCGTATGGCCGGTAATGATTTCGATAACGACGTCGTGATTTCAACTAATAGCCTGATCTCTAATTCTCAGTCAAGTTTAGACATCTACTTTTAGGTCATCAGTGAGGGGTTTCGCATGAAGATTGTGTATTTGGTCAGCGATTTAGAAGTATCATAAGTGCAAATTCGATGAGCCACATGGGAGTAAAGGAATGCGAAAAGTGGGAATCATGGTGAAGCGAAAGCAATGGCAAAAGTGGTGGATACTTCACAAATTACATGAGTTTAAGACTTTATATTCATAGATTAACAACGCTAAACAGCTTCATATATCCGGACCATCCTTACAACGATAAAAAGAGATCACGTTTGGCGAGCGCGGGAGATCAGTATTAATAGCTTAATAATGGTGGATTGTTGCAGGTGAACATCCATAAAAGACAGATATGTCTTTCACATCTTTTCGGTTCAGCGCATTTACTAGGTGTTTCATAAGTAAACTACCACGTTTTCGCATTCAGAAAATCGAATGCTTTATTTTACAATACATCATCTACACAAAAATTTACGCGAAATGTTTTTGAAATAGCAATGGCCTTAATCCACTTTTCCAGGCTCCTTCGTTATCGACGGGCATTAGAGGGATAAGGGCGACAGCATGACTTAAAGCAAAAATGTGTATGTGCATTATATATTAATGGTAATTTTGGTGTGTTATAGCTTTAAGCCTTTTAAATTCGGGAGTATGACCTTTAGCGATACTTATCAGGAACTTAAACTAATCGCTTTGGCTGTTGGCTTGATACAATCATACACACACACACACACACACCTGATATTGCCTTCGAGGGAGAGCATGCTCCAGAGAAGGCTTTGGACACCAAATAGGGTAACATGACGGAGACGTTTTCCGTTGAGTTCTGTCACCACGTCACCTACTTTGAAGTTTACCCTGCGGTAGGCAATGACGGAGTTTAGCGTGCGACGCAGTGCCCCATTAGGGGTGATGTCCGTCACTGTGAAACCGTCACCCGTGTTGTCCTTCTGGCCCAGCGTCATGCCTACATAAACAAAAAGTCAGACACCAGCCTGAGTTTAGTTTCAGTAAAAGGTGTTCTTCAACAAGTTAAGCGCCGTTTAATTTGATCATTCTAACTGTGGCATTCCTTATTACTTGCCATATCTACTCAACTGCTTGTTGAGACCTACAAGAAAGGCCGGTGATTGGTACCAAGCATGGAATATCATCTTTTTTTCAATCTATAACAAAATACCAAAATATTTTTTTTGACTAAAGGACACCAAATCAAAATCTGGCGTGGTAAGGACTGTGGCTCTACAATTTTCCCCTACTCGATTGTAGTACCTAGGCATTGCTTGATGGCACTACACTGGTATGCAAAAATGTCGCAAATATTTAATGTTTGTAGCCTGTGGCTTTCACTTCACTTTGTGTTATTAAGACAGAAAAAATTCTGATCACCAAATGCATATATGCTCCCAAAATTGGCCCTATTTCTTTATAAAAAAGAATAATTTTTATATTCAGGTTCCCAGGTGTATTGGTGTAAAATTATAGTGTTTACCAACGCAATCAGTAAGATGCATCGATACATAACGTGTCAGTCAGTTATTTGTGAAATAGTTATTCACTTTATTTCACCAACCCTACCAATTAATTCTCCCTTCGCCTTATTGATGACGATTTCAATGGAGTCATCCGTCAGATTGGGCGAAGCGTCCGAAGAGCCGTGCGACTCATCACGAGACTCCCCTGACCAATTTTGATATCTTCCAACTAGTGGCATAGTCAAGCAACTGTTAATTGCTATCACACTTATAATATGTAGTCAAAAAGGTGGGCTTTGTGGAGAAATTCTGTACCTTACTACATTCATTTCACTTAACAAAACACTGTTTATCGCAAGTTACCATTAAGTACAGCAAACACTATAAATGTTTATTATAATTATCTTTGGAAGGTAACTCTTAAGGTCATGTTGAATTGATCAACTAACAGCAAATAACTTGAGATGAATTAGAAACCGGACCTCGAAAATCCTGAAGCATTGTAAAAATACATTAGTATATTTCCACACCTGTACAGAATCCATAAATGGGGTGATGCTAATAGTAAACATTCTCATTGTGTCGCATCATTTCCTAAGTTTATTTCCCTCTCTCTATATCTGAAGCATTTATTAGATAAAATGCATGAATTATTTTTTTGATCAACAATAATCAAAGTTACTTCAAGACATGCGCATTTCTATTTGAACATAACAAGGCAATTGACCTTCTCTTCTACCAATATTTTCTGCGGTGTTAAAGCCACTTTTCGTGAGAACGCTTCAAATTTCTGTCTGAAATCAGAGATTTTACTGCCAGAGCTCGACACGGTCTCGCCTCTCTCAATGTCAGGTTCAAGCTCAATCGAGACGGTGTCGCTTTGTGTGGTCTCAGCGCTAGGCATCTAGGGGATGGTGGACATCTTATCCCCACTGAAGGTGGATGAGCAGTGTGTCTGGCCGGAAGCGGTGTTCGGTGATCGGCCGCTCACAAGTTATCCTGAGATTCGCGACTTTTGCAGTGTGGCAGTCAGAAAAGTGCTGTCCTTCCCCATTACAGTCACGCCGCTGATCTGTTTGTGCCTAGCCCCGGTACAAATCAGTAGAAATTAGTCAGGCTTTTGCATTCACATTGAAAAATAATTTTAAATGTTTGGGTGGGACGAAGTGTTGTGTGGCAATGTGAGAAGGAGTTTTATTACGGTACGATTTATTCCATAAGCAGGAAGGTATAAAAGGATATCAGTAATCATTCGCATTTGCATGAAACTACTGATGTCATCTTGATTTTAGTTTAAACTTTATTTTTAATATCCTCTACTAAATACTTCCCTGCTCAATATTTTGCTTGAATCTAACATATTAGTCCGACCAAGAGGGGACAAGTGCTCTAAAGGCTTTGCCGGTTTTACGGGTGAGATAAGGAGATCTACAAGAAAATAGCGAAATAGGCAGGTTACCTCTAGAACTTCGTCCATCGATTTTAACTCAGTCTGTGAGGCGATCACACTGTCCTTTTGTACTTCGACGAGCCTGTGTCTGAAATCTGTCTGACGACCCATTCAGTCGATGTTGGCCAGTGTCTCCACGGATATTCCAAGTGGAGCATTTGCTGATGGAAGAGTGTACTCCCAAATCTAGATCATAGTTCAGGGTATTATTATTTGGTTTAAAATTTCTATATTCGGGTGCTTAAGAACCCTGTAACTCCTCACTTGACAATGAAGGGATAGCATTTGATACTGCACGCCTACCATTAAAGTGGAGTAAATGAGATTATCCTGAAGGCTGGTGGCATAATAATTGGTTTTTGTCTTTACTCGTGATAGTGTTGTACCAACAGATCTCCAAACAATTGCATCTTCTAGTCACCCTATGGCTCTGCAGAGTAACCATGAATCAATCCTTCATTGACACAGTCAAGACAAATCTACAAGTAGCACTTAGCCCGCCGGTATGCTATGCTAGTATTTGGTATACAAAATTCGTTAAACCCCTATCTATGTGTGTGGCTAGACCATGTATGCGCGCATTTTTCTCTGGCAAAATTCTTCCTGGGCTCTTCTTGAATACTTTGCAAGGAATCTTCTCGATAAATATATGCTTACATTGGTCCTTCCCTTAAAATGATGAATGATTCTTCTGCAGATTAGCGATTGGAAAGTTAAAAGATAGGCAGAGATGTTGTTTTAAGAAGCACTTATTGACTCTGTTGAAGAGCATCAAGGCAGTTCTGATTTGGAATTCCAGTGGAGCGAAGGAAATACTACTAATTACAGCTCGCCAATTACAGTGGGGGCTAAATGTCACTGAAAAATGGCTGATATTGGCAGTTCAGAACTACGATTCCATATTGTACAACTCATTACGTTCTATATTAATTCATTTTCCCATACCAGCAGTCTGCGTTTCTTATGTCGTTTAGATAATTCCAACCGATTAGTTCATGTATGCAATAAATATTGCATTTCAGTTCTATAGTGAAAAAAACCATCCTATATTTTTAGGACTTCCATGGCAACGCATAAACAGCTAATTTTATTAAGAGAAATTGGATGATTTTTTGGCCAGTCACACAACCTTTATGGAAAAACTACCTTACGCAGCGCCAAGGACAAGCGAAGAAAGATTTTGCGAATGCCAATTTATATTTGTTAAGCCTTGATATTCGCTTTTCCGATGAAAACTAACCATAGCATATACACAAAGAAGGCCTCCTGAATCTGTGATGAAAGAGAAAGTACATTACTCTATTCCGAAGAGATTTAAATCCTAACTTGGGCATTTATGGCTGATATTTTCATAAATACCATTCCTGTAACAGTTCTAATTGACATAATGGAAGCTCTTGATCCGCTGCCTTTTTCCAACATGACAAGGTCAGTATAGCTTAAGTCATTTAGTAAAGCAATGTTTTCACCTTTGTGTCGCGCGACTTGCTAATTGTTTGACAGAAACATGTTTCGATTTTCGAGGAATAATATGCGGATACGCAATTACTTCCCAGTGAGTGAGACATGTTTATGCATTCATATTCAAACCCATAGAAGTAATATTACTAGTTAAAGGATTGCTTTAGCAATGGCAGAGAGAGGATGACAGATAAACTTACAACTATTTCTGCATCTTCGTTTAAGGTACTCCGCCATCGATTTTTCAGTAAAACTTTTTCTTCTTGGTTTAACAAATGATTTGGAGAAGTTCTGCCTTAAAGAAACAGAAAAATTATCACTTAGCTCGTAACAAATGGAATGATGTTGAAAAAGAAATGGGCATTTTGAACTACCTGGCTCGATGGCAATGCTCTCGGTTGCATAAGCTTGGTAGAATCCACTTGCGGAAACAGCTGTGGGCAGTGTTGATATTTTACACACATATCTTTCATCAACATCTAAATGTAAATGAGGAGATTTGTGGGTTTATGGATTGTATTATCTAAATGATTTTGCAAATTTACATCCCTCTTCTGAAATAAATAGGCTCAAGAGGAAGCTTCACGCACAAATCTACCCTTACTGGCGTTTCGAGCGTAGTTTCCTCATAGCATGCCCTTCAGTACACGCGCAAGGAAACGTTTGTTTAAAGCCTTTGTTTCATTATTTGCAGCCATGATAATTATAGCTTAAAAAAGATAGATTTCACTGCCATAGGGCGATGTACAATGCAACCGCTTTTATGTATGGCCCACCGGAAATTGAGGTTGCATCCTGAATGGCCATTTCGGGATCTTCTCCTAATTCCAAGCAAAAATGCCAATAAGAGACAAAATTAATTGTGAGAATTCGATAAAAAAAGAGTTGTACACGGTATAGAAAAATTAATAAATTAGTTCGGATCCATAAGATTTGGGATTTTTGTGTTGATCGCGTCAGAAGAATAATAACATGGTGAAATTCTGTGAAACGTCAATTCATTGGTATCACAAGCGAATTAGTGTATTCAGGCAAGAAAGGTCAATTGGGGAAGTCAAAGCACTTCTTTTACTTCTTTACGCAAGCCAGTAACCCACCCAATCTGATCTCGGTGTGGGCAAACAATTTTTGCCGTGGGTTAATCAACAGCAGCATTCGATAACAAAAGCATTTGGCGTACTTAGTTGGGGTGAGTCCAAGATCGCAACATCTTCTAAAGCATCATCTACTTGAAAAGTGAGGAAACGAATTAACCCAAAGAACAGACTAAAGAACTCGTCAAAGCCAAATACATTTCCACATACCGGAGATGGCTTCTTCAATTACGATTCCTCCCTCGATTTGATCGCTCAAATTTACTACAATTAGTAGAAATTCCACATGAAGCGCACTTTGCCCTGTCGGTGTAGAATAAATAGCTGGCTACAAAAACATTTTGTTTTTAGTTTTAAGTAAAGTTTTTTAAGTGAGCTAAAGTTGCATCATTTACTGGACATTATTACAGGGAGCCTGTTTCAATTAAGGTATAGGGAACGGTAAATTAATGCTGTGCCCGAAACGCCACATGTATTTAACACTCACTACTGTCTGCTGGTTCCACTAAAGCACTGCGTAAAATACCAAGCATAATGGCGCCTATGTGACTCAACAGTGAAGTGAGACCAGCAGGACTCCGGATTACAAAGTGATTTGCACAGATGTTTTGTGCGGCAAGAACGGTGGCCCTGGTTGAAGCAAAACTTGATAAGCATAAAGCAAGAAGGGTGATCATTTTTTAACCTTAAGTACCGCAGACCAAATGTCTGAAGTTTTTGTGCACTTCATCGATCCCTGAATGGTCATGGATGATAGATAAAATGGACAAAGTTTATACCACAAATTGATTAAAAACCAGATTTTGTTGAAAGCAAGAAGAGCTATCTTTAAAAATTCTTTGGATATATTTTAGAAACATTCTTAGAAATAGTGTGATCGAGGGCATGGGTTCTGGCGCTTAGGCATTGCTGCCTTGAATGTCAGCACTTAAGTGTGCCTCGAGGGCAGTTATCAAATGCGGATGGAAATTAACAGGCTGATAAAGATGAACGGAACATGTCCCACTAAAACGCTTATGAAATCAGTTCATGAAGATGGGAAATTTCCTAATTTTTTAGCAGGTCAATAGAAAATACAGAATATGCAGGCTGCTGCTTACGTTTTACGTCTGCCTGGAATATGAGGAGCAAACGGATACGGAGATACGTATAAATGACCCGAAGGTGCCATCTCATTAACAGAGAAGTAGTAGAAACTAAGATATTTAAGGAAACAATACATTCACGGACGCGATTGCGATATCACTCCATCGACTGCCTATTTGACCTCACCCCTTCAAAATGGGCTTACCTGGGTTAGGTGTCTCTGCAATAAAACGCAAAAATCTGTATTGTTGAGTTAAAAGCTTTTGGTTAGTAAAGTTTTGGGATGGTAAAAACTCACGAAACGCTAATGGAACTCCAAAATAGTCCGAACATTAAGGAAGCTGCATATGAAATCGTTTCGATGCTAACATGCTTGAACACAAGGCCATGGAAGTGGAGAAATGTCTTAAAAATCCGCTTACCATCAGGTGTCCTGCTTAGGTCAATAAGGGGCAAAGTACCTACAAAAAAAGATGAGGAAGCGTTGCCATCTGCAGGGTTTGTCAAATGCAATATCGTAATTTGAACCCGTTTTAAAATTTGCCTCTTAGAAGAGGCCAACTATCACACAAATTGCAACACGACATTCGTTTGGATCAGCAGCACACCCTCCCAAGTAACGTTACTGACTGACTTCCATTAAGAGAGACTCATTTGCCTTCTAAGGTCCTTTTTAGAAGTTGACATGTAAGGTTACATGCTGCAAATTACAATGAGATTGGTGAACATACAAACATCAAAATCCTTCTACTCAATTAAAAGATTATCAGAAATTGCAGCCGCATAACCTTACAATCTTTTGTTCCACTTAGATCACTGCTTCTGTAACTTGCAGCAAAAGAACACGTCTAGACTCACACCTTCCTAAAAGCGTGTCACCAGTTATGTGGCGGAAGAAAGTGAGCGGCTTTCAGTCACCTTTTCTTTAACATCTACCAAGGACACCAAAGGCGGTCTCCAAATGCCGCTTGTGCACACATCATAACGCATCACTAACCATGTCGCAGTCTCCTAGTAACTAGGCTGTAACTAGGATCACACGGCATGTGCAATCAAAAGTCGTGGTAAGTGGCATGTAAGCCTGAGTGGACTGCATCGACAGACTGGTTCACCCGATTCCTTCTTAGACTTAAAGTTCTCTCATTACTTTGAGTCTAAGCGTAATAGCTCGTTTGCTGCGCGACCAGACGGAAGTCATCAAGCCATGGGTTGTGATCGTCGATATGCACGACATCCTACCTCCACCGGCACTGGTTGGAGCTGTCACTCACACACACACATACACACACCTACTAATTTAGTTGAATTAATTACGCAAGCAAGCCACAGTCCGAAACTTTGATGCGTGCCTCCTATTTCCCATCTGAATGCGCAAATGTATTCTCCATGCCATGCAGTTCACATCCACCTTCTTCGTACCAAACCATTGTCCCACCATCTTAATCACACTCACTATAGTAAAGTGGTGAACGATTTAGTTGCACAGCAGGGTTTAGATCAGAACATAGTTTGTAAGCATTTGCACATTTTGAGTTGATTGTGATGTTTTGCGTGTCAACACAAAGAAGGGGAGTGATGCTTCTCAGCAACTACGAGTCCACCTTGCAAATTTTCTCAAAAGCAAAAGCTTAGAACTGAAGAAGCAAAATGAATAGTGGAACTAGAATTGCGCTTGAATAAGCCAAAACACCCGTCAATTCTTTATACAAGTAACGAAAAGGCAGCACTGTATCCTATTTGTACTTTGATATGTGGGTGATAAAAGGAACCAGAATGGGATCTGAACAACACACCGATATATTTGACGAAGACATGTACATCAGCACCAGCTGGAATCAAAAATGATAACATGCACATCTTGCAACTGGCAATGGCTTTTACCAAACAAAGGACTAGCTTTTCAAACACCTCATTCAGCAACGCTAATCCTCAAATGAAAGATCACGCATGGAGAAGCATGAGGTCTCTTTAGCCAACTGCGGCCACACCATAAATGCGTTAACTGCTGAATCTCGGAATGCCACGAGCTGCTACAGCATTGCCCGCGTTTTCCAACATACCAGAACAGGACTGCTGCACTCACGCCACTTGCGACATCGAAGTGTACGCATGGATCTACTGTGTTGGTTGACAATTAACGCCACGTTACCTTCGTGGAGGTGGATTGCATCCGCACCAGTCGTAGGAGGTGTAGCCATTGCAACAGACTGACTCTTCTGAAATGTAACAGTGAAAAGTTGCCAATGCATTCATCAACTTGTCAGTCGTCTCACCAACTGCCACATCCACTCCACGAACGTCAGTGTGCCTTGGGTTAGGTAGGCATAAAAGGGCGCAAAATGCACAGCTACTCATCGTATAGAAGTAAGACATGTAAATGCTCCTACCCTCCCCTCCCTCACATCAGCCACCAGTTTTGCGGCTTCAAGCAGAACGCAGCTTTGAGGCACAGTCGTTGAGGGTGTCGACGTTGGCGGCGAGGAACTGCTGCATTGCTTCACCAATCGTGAGACGATTAGTCGGATTGGGTGCAAGGGAGAACTGCACACAGCGGCTAGGCCGGCCTCCGCTCCTGTTGAGGCACGCCGATAAACACGAAGCACGTCCTTGAACATTCTGCTCATCACCGGTTTCTCATTTATGTAGAGTATGCTGTCGCCCACATGCAGGCGGCCGTCCTTCAGCAAAGGAGACGATGGTCTTGGGTTAAATCACGATTTGCGACTCGCCTTTCAGTGAACAGGCAGAAATTTGTGGAGGAAGCGTGGTGTGGCAAATGGGTTAACATGGAACGGTGAACTGTGAGGCGACTATGGACATTCTTTGTTGCATAAGCTGAACCAACAAATGTTTGTGATTTTGTTTTTGTGTTCCACCCAGCTCACACCAAGTTACCTACTTGAGTACTTACATTGCTGAAACACTAGCTATCCTGGTTAGATTGGGGCGACTTGCACTTCTCCTATAACCACAATCACTAAGCCCTTTTATCGGGGATTTTAAAAATACAACATCTTCTGTCGCCTTTGAAATGATTCACTTCAAGCACTTCCTTATAAGCTGGAAACAACAAGGCCAGTACAAAAAATCACAAAATTGAAGCACCGACGCATTTGTGGGTTTAAAATAGGGCTTTTACTGTCAGATGCAGGGTGTTTGTCAAGCGTGATGCTTAATTGAATTATGGAGAAGGATTTCAAGTGCTCATTAAGGGGAGATCGACGACAGTGGTTACGGTGTTGCCAAGCTGGAGCTAAGTGAATGCTGAAAGCCATGCGTGCCTGTCACGGGCACAATCTCCCCATCCGCCTTCTACAGTAGCAATGAGAGTAGCAAATTCGCACCACCTCTGCGCTTAGTTGATATTCCTACGAGGCGTGTCGGGTGAAGGCGTCAACTGCAGATGCTAGTGGTAAGGTGCAATGAAAGCTCCAGGCGAAAATGCATCACCGCATTAGAATTGCCCTACCGTCATTTCAAACTACTTCAATCATACATACAAGCATCATGCTGTCTGGTGAACCGGGATCGGGCACTACGTGGGCGCTGCATGCCACATTTCCTCGACTTCATGACCTCCAAAAAATAGTCTGAGTAATGGCGTCATCATATCAAAATGCAGAAAGTGGCTTCACTAATCAAATTAATCACATTATAACAGGAATTCTACGATGACGCCATTACCAACTTGGTCGTGGTGCGATTCCTCTTCTGCGTGAGATTTCGCCACATATTTTTATATACTTCTCCTCGGCTAATTGACTTGTGCTTCACTTCATCTAATCAACAGAGTCGGCTACCTTTCCTCCCTGGAGGAACCCATCAGGATACTCGCGTTGGTTCAGACCCTCCAACTTCCACCTTACGCATCCTCTGTGTAGGATTGGCCTAGAGGGTGATACAGTTGAGAGACACATTAAGCATCGCTACACATGTGGCAGGGGACAGGCAGACCACTCGAGTTATACGAAGGACCCAACAGTGAGGAAGTGACTTACTTAGTGCCTCAACAGGCAGATAATCTGTTCGCATACCAACACAGTGAGAGAGATGAGACGTTTACATTAGCATGCGTAATGCGATGAGAAGTAAGCATGGTTGGCTTCTAGGGTCATTGAGTACGAAGAACTGCTGTGGCTTCAGGTAATAGATCATCCACTACTTGCGGCGATAGTGCTCGCATATAGACAGCCGTTTGGGTCATACTTTTTTCTCGTTTCCTCTGTTTACCACCACAAGATTATTTCATGGTCCTTCTTAAGGTAAGGATAACAATAAGGGTGTTCTTTAATTGGGGAAATCTAGTGTCCTCTTAAATAGGCTGCCTGGATTCCCTAGCCCCACTTAAGCACGGGCATCGATGCAAGCCATCCACTAGGTTCACTAAGCCAATCTTTTGTCTCCTAGCTTTTCAAAATAAAATCAATCGCGATGTCATAAAGAATTCACCGGATTTTACGCCTTTGAAGCAGAGATGCTTGGAATCTAGACAGCATCTGCCGAAATGCATTTGCAATAGCATCCTGAAATCTGGTCAAATCTAAGTCAAGCTAAAGTGTAAAAACGAATATGATTATAAAATCTCGATTAAACTCACTCTTGGATGGATGTCTTTGCCAGACTTGATTGCGTCCTAGAAGATTAATTTTTGGGACATCTGTAGATATAGAGCACTGACTACCAGGAGGACTCGTGGTTGTAATAATATCACAAAACACATTTAGAAGAGATGTGTCAAAAGAGCAAAAGCGTAAAAGACAAGCATGTCAATCAAATGAGCAGGATGTGCGTAGCAAGAATAAAAACAAGCATAAATGACGTGTAGATTCAATAATGCAGGGGAATGGAGGCCGACTGGGAACAATGGAGTCAAAAAGGGAGGCATTTTGGGTTGAGATAACACATAGTCGCCGGCAAAGAGAGGGGCTAATGGGTGAGAGAGAATCATTAAGGGGTAAAATGGAGAAAAACTCACACGGTGGGCCAATCCGCCCTCGACCAGACGCTCAACGCGTGCACCCAGACCATTCGCATGAGGAGACAAAACGGCGCCGATTCTGGAACCCGTTTTTGGAAAGTCTATCAACTTACTTTCCACCATCTCCTCTTCAGGCTGTAAGAAAGAATTGGCAAGGTTGGGAGTCGAAGATTGGACAGTTAACTGCCTTTCAGCTTAAAGTAATGAAAAAGATGCAAAGTAACAAATGGGACATTTTAAAACGGTGAATGCTAATAAAGTAATTCATCAAATCGTCAACATTTGTGCTATTTAGGTTAAACATAGAACCATTCACATCTCTTCCACCAGTGCCGATTGCATTAAAACCACGCGTGATAAAGTCTCTCCCGTTCACAAAGTTAGATGAAACTAGCAACCGATTGCAGGAGATACATTAGTGTTGAAAGTCGAAGCCAAAACATAGAAATAGAAATAACCACAAGGTTAGTAGATGGTTGTCTGTTGTCTACCACCTTGCAACCACTTCATTGTCAAATGCCTGAAATAGCGTCTTTTCCGCGAAGTAGACTTAGGAGAGACTTAAAGTGGATCAAAGAAAACCCCCTCAACTCAAGGGATCACGACACAAATGGTTAATGTAGGTCCTAATCAGGTATCAGTGAGGCCGGATTCGTTGACGCTGAACATGGAAGAGTGGAGTTCCGCGAACAGCCAGCTTGTGAATCAGTTGCTCTGAACATTCATTTCGACTACGAAATACTCGTTGAAGTTCATCGATCCAACTTCTCACTTCCTTCCATTTCGACCGTCCCTTGAGAATGATGTTGTTAAATATGGTGCTACCTTGAGTGTGGCTTCCATCACGTAACCATGGCAGCGGCGTAGGCAGCTCGAATTCTGCACCAAATGCTCGAAGGAGGCAGCACAGTGGAACTGCAGCACGTCGACACAACGGCTGGAAATATGCCACTGTACCTACTCCGATCTTGCAATTGAGCCAACTAAGCACCTAAGCTGGTTGAGCAGGATGATGGACACGGAGGTGGATGTGGTAGTAAGTAATGCTCTTCCAGCTGACTACGTGCGAACTAGCACCAAGGGCAGACGCCGCCATGCCATTGATATTGCTCCACCAGAATAAGCTAATGGGTACAACGATTGGGTAGGTAGCTGCTCCGTGAAGCAGAAGCGCAATCGTTGGAGGGGACA